>NC_030389.2:28677415-28977415 GCF_001625215.2 Daucus carota subsp. sativus | reverse complement strand
CAAACCAAAAGCTCGAAACCAAAAGCTTTAATGCAGTTTGTTGATCCTTATATATACACAAATGTATATATTTTGTGCCTGCGATGAAATTACACGAGAGGAGGGGAAATTACAGAGTAGAGCAATGATAAAGACATGAGAAATCAGTTGTTGTGAAAGTATCTTATAAATAGCCTTTCCATCTTAAAATGAAAATGGTTAGGTCAGTGCAGTGCAGCCAGTAGTGGATGTTAAACCCACAGTCTTTTACGGGAAAAGAGCAGCAGGAATCTGCACGCCTTGCCATATGCCTTTGCTCATGTAATAGCTGGATATATATGACGTTCGCTAATAAATTGAATTTTCCTATTTTCACCATATATGTTAAGCAAGTCCCTCTTCTTTTCTCGAAAAGGGTATTGGTAGAAATACCATAAGTTCTTGCACAAGTTGGTGTGTATAGTATTATCGTTTATGCAATGATCGGATTTGATGGGACAACAGTGAAATTCATTTGGTATGTATTCTTCACGTTCTTCACCCTGCTATACTGCACCCGCTTTTACTTTTTTTGGGAATGATGACTGTTGTGGTGACTACCAAAGCCAACATTGCTGCAGCATTTTTCGCATTATAGAAATTTTTTTAGGATTTTTATTATCACTAGGCCAGTAAGTTCTTTCATACTCTTTAGCATGTATATACACTCTAGCGAAGCATGAGAATGTATGCAATAGTTAAGCAAGCCGTTTTTGTTTCTATTTAATTTGTGACAACAGAAATGCTGGTCTCGTTGAAATGATATTCATATGTATGTTTTTTCTTTTTAATATTTTACATTTATTTTTTTCTTCAGCCAAGTAAATTGAGCAATACAAAAATTCTCTATGGGACAAATGTCAAAAATCGTGGCTTTTTTATGATATGTAATAGTTGTCATATTAATATGCAGGAGTTGTATTATATAATAGAATATTGTACATGCACATATAAGAATCATTTGGTGACAATGTTGCGGGTCAAATTTCCAACACATGTTTAATTAAATTTGCTTTAGTTCAGGCATTTGTGTTAAAAATTTGCTATCGTATTTATGGGGTCATTATCTACTCGGCACTCACCTTCACCAACAAATCTAGTATCACTCTTTATTGTTTCATTAAATTTTAAAATTTTCTCATATTTACAAAGATTGTGTGCTCGTATATACCGTTTGTGGTGTATGCTTCTATTCTTAATCCTGAAGATTTGAGATGTATTGTTCTTTTTAGATTCCAAAGTTAGTCCATGTGTATATATATGTTAACTAAAATATATCTTAAAAATATATAATATGATCTTTTCAATAACATGAAGCGTGTATATTTCCTTTATATAAAATATAAGTAAATAACCTATGACAAGTTAATAATTCCGGCAAAGAGGGGACACGCTTAGAGATTAAATTTATTGTCAAAATTTTGTATTAAAATATGTTTGCATTCATTAGACTTTGAGTCCAAGGAATAGATATCACCTATTTGGTGTGCTTTAGTCCTCGGGAAGAAAATTGTTTCAAGATAAATGTTCACTGCTTTCGTCAGTAGGTCCTCTTCCAAATGGCAACTATTGAAACTTTAAGTGCAAAGATATATGTTTATATATGTGTGTTGTTGATTAATGTAAGAGAAGAGAGAACTCTTGTATTGATGTTGTAAAAGCTTTCAGAATTACATAATTAAGGAGATGAACATATATATACAGAAATAACATGTAGTAAAAGTCTAAGTTAATAAATGGAGAGCGGCTATTTACTGTTGAGCCACAAAGTCATGGTCTGCTGATCTAGGAGAGTTGACAATGTGCCAATATGAACTAGTGACTTTAACACCCCCCTCAAACTGAAGATTGTTGAAGAACCAGCTTGAGTTAGGAAACGTAATTGCGAAAATTTCCAGGAGGTTGAACTCTTGTAAATATATCTGCAGTGAGTTGCCGAGTGAGGAGGAGCTGAGTTTGATGCTCAGGCAGGTGGATAGCAACGGTGATTGGGGAATGTGAGTTTATGTTCTACAGGAATCTGAGTGCTGGATGTTTTGGGTGTATAGTTATATGTGGGTGCCTTCTCAGGAGTTGCTGACAAACTGTTTTGGAAAAGGTCTCAAAGAGTTGAAACACCAGAAACAACGAAGCACAGAAAAGCAGAAGCAATCGAGGTAAGGAGCTTAAAGCTCTGATACCATATTGAAACTTTAAGTGCAAAGATATATGTTTATATATGTGTGTTGCTGATCAATGTAAGAGAAGAGAGAACTCTTGTATTCATGTTGTAAAAACTTGCAGAATTACATAAGGAGATGAACATATTTATACAGAAATAACACGTAGTAATAGTCTAAGCTAATAAATGGAGTGCGGGTATTTACTGTTGAGCCACAAAGTCATGGTCGGCTGATCTAGGAGAGGTGACAATGTGCCAATATGAACTAGTGACTTTCACACCCCCCTCCCCCCTTCAAACTGAAGATGGTTGAAGAACCAACTTGAGTTAGGAAACGTAATTGCGAAAAGAACCAACTTGAGTTAGTAAACGTAATTGCGAAAATTTCCAGAAGGTTGAACTCTTGTAAATATATCTGCAATGAGTTGCCGAGTGAGGAGGAGCTGAGTTTGATGCTCAGGCAGGTGGATAGCAACGGTGATTGGGTAACGCGAGTTTATGTTCTACTGGAATATGAGTGCCCGATGTTTTGGGTATAGTTATATGTGGGTGGTGTTTCTGCTTCTCAGGAGTTGCGGACAAACTGTTTGTGAAAAGGTCTCAAAGAGTTGAGACACCAGAAACAACGAAACATAGAAGAGCAGAAGCAATCGAGGTGAGGAGCTTAAAGATCTGATACCATATTGAAACTTTAAGTGCAAAGATATATGTTTATATATGTGTGTTGCTGATCAATGTAAGAGAAGAGAGAACTCTTGTGTTGATGTTGTAAAAGCTTGCAGAATTATTTAATGTCTAAGCTAACAAATGGTAAATGTCTAAGCTAACAAATGAGATGCGGTTATTTAATGTTGAGCCACAAAGTCATGGTCTGCTGATCTAGGAGAGTTGACAATGTGCCAATATGAACTAGTGACTTTAACAGCAACTCCTACGGGTTCGTGTTCTCATGAATGCAGATGGCAGGAGACTATTGGGACTGGGGAGCTTGTGTCCTTATGCATTACATGACTAATTTCAAAGCGGTCATGTGGGGAATACAATCAGGAGCTGGCATGGGATTTCACAAGGGACACATCGAGACTAATGACATCCCTGCTTTCAATTTGATCTGATATCAAGAAAAAATGATCATGGAAGATTACTTAGTAGAAGTCATGACTATGTTTAACACAATCCATGCAAATAACTTCAAACTCAGAAAAACATATCGCATTGTCACTCGAGTCCCAGATAAAATGCAGCACAAGAATTAATGGCTATGTAGGGACTCTATTCGGCAACTTGTGTCATTTTATCCTCCGTGACATGGGCTTGGCATTTCTATTTTAAATAATAGCTAATTTTGGGTTGGTGGAGGTTCTTCAAGAACTCTCACAACCTATGCAATTAGACGAGGAGGCTCATGAAAACGCCATGTTGACAAACGAAACACATCATGTCCCTTAAGGTGTTGTATTTTAATATATTATATTTTAATAATTAATAATTTAAAATTATTTTAGTTTTTCAAAATTATTTTTTATAAATTTTATTATCATATTACAAATAATTATTTTTCTAATAATCTACGCAACACATGTATTTGACTATTGTAATATCAAATGTACATGAATGATCCAGTTAGCTACCCTTCATATATACCTAGAAACTAGAAACTAGTCGCTGATCAATTTTTCACCACTTATCTGCATAAATCACTAATTTGGATATCATATATCACTATGTTATATATAAGAAATGTGAAAAATATAGATATATAAATAAATACACATATATATAATGTATATCATCATTATCTTCACTCATACTACATTGATGAAACTACTTGCATCATTATCAACCTCTTCCACTACTATAACCATGATTTGCCTATAGCTCCTTGTCATCATAACTTGTAACTACTAATGACTATCTACCACCACCACACACCTCATTTGCTACCATCATGGAGCTCCTACAACTATAATTGATCATCAATAATCAACCACTAATAACAATCATAAGGAAATTATCTTAATTTTTAAAAATAAATTTGATGATATTACTGCATAAAATAGTGATTAACAACATATAAACTTGTGATTTCTGTAGTTATAAACGACGGTGATAGAAGGAATGGTTTCTAGTTTCTAGAATAACTTTGGTTTCTATGTGATCACTTGCCTATATATATATAATTGTGTATCTCGTAACCTCATCAATAAAAAATATTATTATCGCGCGCACTTGTTATTTCCTCGTCACGGTACTTAAAATATATAATTAAGTTATTAAATATTTCTTGCGTCAGTGTAACTTTAATCAAAGATTAATTATGTTAATATAAATATTAATCACGCCTATTCATAAATAGTAATTTTTTGACAATTAAAAAATAAAGTTATTAAATAATAATTACATACTTGAGAATTTGGGATTTTTACCTCTCCATAATTATTTTTCCTTTGTGGAGTATAATCTACGAGATTTTGATAGAGTATACTGTATACTTGAATTCTTTTGGTGGATATCAAATATATGATTTTCTTCATTGTTATTTTTTTTCCCGAACATAATCTACGAGATTTTTGTAGAGTATACTTGAATAATTTAGGATGAATATTATACTTTAAGGGGGTGTATTCGATTGGGATTTTAAAAGATTTTTTTCATTCATGAAATCCGAGTGTATTCAATTGGGATTATTTAAAATCTATTAAAATCTTGGAATATTCAATTGAGATTTTAAATTATGCTACTGGTGGTATTCAATTAGGATTTCAAATTGTGCTTAAAAATCCTATGATATTCAATTGAGATTGTTTAAAATTTTATTAAAATCTGAAGGCTGATGGATTTTTTTTGGATTAAATAAAATTAGGGATTTTATGGGATTGGTTAGTGTATTTTATGTTTTTTGAAATCACACCAAAATCAATGAGATTTTGAAGGATTGTGCTTAAATGGTAAAAAAATTATATCAACTGTATGGCAATTTATCAAGAACCCACATAAAATCAAAATCAAAAACAATCAATTAAAATCCATAGATTAAAAACAATCAATTAAAATCTCAACCAAATACATGGCCAGAGTTTGCATAGAATCAAAATCTGTTATATTCTATAAAAATTCATAAATTCTTTATTAAGAATTCAGTACATTCTATCACTGAATGAGTGGAAAGATTATATATGTGAAAAAAATATGCAAAAGATTGTCTCTAGCTATAAATTCCATGAACACAACTGTTTTATTCAATAACTGTGAAATCTCATATCCCTTATTATCTTTTTAAACTCATATAAACAACAAAAATCACAAATTACAGCTCATATTGCTATCAGAGAGGTTTATCATGAACATCTATAAATTGCTCGCCTCCTAGTGCAACACCCTATATATACTTATCTCTTTCATTGTTTAGTTGACAGCAATAACATTTTCTCAGTGATGAGTAATTCAAACCAACATTGTTTAACAAGCCCAATATCTTGTTGGAGATTTAATCTAAACTCATTTTATTTATTACCTTAGTTTATTTTATTCAAATAAATTGTTGTGATTAAACTTGTGTTTAAGATCAGCAAGACTAGGTCGTGTAGGTAGTTCTATTTCCTGTTTTGTAGGAGATCAGGCAGTTGTGGAGTAAGGATTGGAGTGTCCTACCTTTTCTCTGTAACTTCTCTGCAGTTTAGCATTTAAGTAGTTATTCCCACGACTCTGAATGTTGAGTGTGTGGCTTGTCATTTCTGTAAGCAGTATTGAATATAACAAAAGCTGAGCTTGTCTCAAACTGGTGCATTGTTTCTTTCTTACTGCAAGCATACTTTTACACATATAACGTCTGTAGTCTCTACAATCTGGTATCAGAGCTACGGAACCTTAGTACGTGTATGTCTAAGACAACGTCAATGGATGTAAACAAACTCAAGGGAGGATCAGTTGGCCTGAGTTATCCAACGCTGACAAGGGAAAATTACACAGCTTGGTCCATGAAGATGAGGGTGTTTATGCAAGCGCATGGAGTGTGGGAGGCTGTCGAGCTCAGTGATCCAAAGGCTACGGTTGAAGGGAAAACAGACAAGATTGCATTAGCCATGATCTATCAAGGGATACCTGAGGATGTACTGTTGTCTTTGGCAGATAAAAAGACAGTAAAAGATGCTTGGGATGCAATAAAAACTATATGCCAGGGTGCAGATCGAGTTAAGGCAGCACGAGTTCAGACACTGAAAGCAGAGTTCGAGGCTTTGAATATGAAGGACACCGATCAACTAGATGATTTTGTCATGAAAATGAATGGGCTGGTGTCGAACATCCGAGCACTAGGGGAGACGGTGAGTGAGAGTTACGTTGTAAAGAAACTGCTCCGTGCAGTCCCGTCGAAATTTTTGCAAATTGCTTCAACAATTGAACAATTTGGCAATCTTGAGAAGATGTCGGTTGAAGAAACAATCGGGTCACTCAAGGCCCATGAGGAGAGGTTAAAGGGTCAGTCTGGGACTAAAGGACATCAACTAATGTTGACAGAAGAGGAATGGCTGAAGAGAGAGAGCACTGAGGGGAAACTCCTGTTTACGAAAGAGGAATGGCGAAATCGCTCTAGTAGAGGAAGCTCTGAGGGGTCATTAACTCCAAGGGGACGTTGGGGACGAGACAAAAGTCGTGTAAGGTGCTACAATTGTCAAAATTATGGCCACTATGCAGGCGAGTGTCGAAAGCCAAAGAAGGAGAAAGAACAGAAGACAGAGGTGAACTTATCACAAGTTGATATTGATGGTGACGAGCCAACGCTACTTTTATCTGAATGTGGTGAAGAAGGAAAGGGATGTATGGTATTGCTGAACGAAGAGAGTGTAATTCCAGAATTTAAGCAGCCTGGAAATAATTGTAAAAATACAAGTATATGGTATCTAGACAATGGGGCAAGCAACCACATGACGGGGCAACGAAAAAAATTCAGTGACTTGGATGAGAGTGTAACTGGCGAGGTACGTTTTGGAGATGGCTCTACGGTGATAATCAAGGGGAAAGGATCCATCCAATTAAATTGCAAGAATGGTGAAAAAAGATTTCTGCGTGAGGTATATTACATTCCCTCTCTTTGCAATAATATTATAAGTTTAGGACAATTGTCCGAGGAGGGAAATAAAGTAGTCTTGCAAGGAGAGTACTTGTGGGTTCGTGATAACCAGAGAAAGTTGCTGATGAAAGTGAAGCGTACTGCGAATAGATTGTACAAGATAAAGATTGAAGATAGTGATTCTGATGAGGAAAGTGGCTGTAATCTGGCTTGTTTACTGTCAAAAGTAGAAAGGGACTCGTGGCTGTGGCATTCTCGCCTTGGCCATGTGAACTTTGCTGCATTGACTCTCATGTCCAAGGAGGAAATGGTCTATGGCCTACCAAAACTGATTCAACCAAAGAAGACCTGTGAAGGCTGCCTAATGTCTAAGCAGGTTCGAAATCCCTTCCCTTCTCAAGCAAATTTCAGTGCCAAGGTCGTACTTGAATTGATACATGCAGATATATGTGGCCCTTTCACACCATCGACTTCAGCAGGTAACAAGTTTTTCTTACTATTAGTAGATGATTGCAGTCGTTATATGTGGGTTTACTTGTTGAAAACTAAAGATGAAGCATTTGAGACATTTAAAAAATTCCGCAAATTAGTTGAAAAGGAATCAAAGAAAGAGATAAAAGTGTTAAGAACTGATCGTGGAGGTGAGTTTTGTTCCAACAAGTTCAAGAATTACTGTGAAGAGTCTGGCATCAAAAGACACTACACTGCACCATATTCCCCACAACAGAACGGAGTGGTAGAACGTCGAAACAGAACAGTTGTGGCAATGGTCAGAAGCTTTCTTAAAGGAATGAAAATGCCTGTTACTTTCTGGGGGGAGGCTGTGAGACATTCAGTGTATGTCTTGAATATGCTGCCCACACGAGCAATTGCGGGAAAAACACCCTATGAAGCCTGGAAAGGCAAAAAGCCTCACCTGCAACATATTAAAGTGTTTGGTTGCACTGCTCATATGAAGGTGCCAGGGGTCCAAACAAAGAAATTGGACGACCGTAGCAGGACTATGATTTATCTAGGCAGTGAACCTGGAACAAAGGCACACCGCCTGTATGACCCAAAAGATGGAGAAATACACGTGAGCAGGGACGTAGTGTTTGAAGAAGACAAAAGTTGGCTTTGGGAGGTGTCACCTCAAGCAGGGTTACAGGAATCAGGTGCGTATACACTGGTTGGGACGTCATTTGATGTTCCTGCAGATTTAACCGACTCGACTACGAATTCTGGGGGAGATTCAGTGCCTGTATTATCGACTCCTGTACACCATAGTGGTGGTGTTAGCTCTGTTGTTTCTTCTGAGAATTCTTCGTCGAGTGAAGAAAACACTCAGTCAGCTACTAGTGGACCGAGAAGAATGAGACTCCTCAGTGATGTATACGATGAGGCTCCAGAAGTTGATTTGTTCAGTGATGAACTCATGATGATGACGATTGATGAACCGAGTTCATACAAGCAAGCTGCCACAGAAGTCGAGTGGATGGATGCAATGAGGACAGAAATTGATGCTATTGAACGAAATAATACTTGGAAATTAACTGAATTACCACCTGGACACAAGGCAATTGGATTGAAATGGGTTTTTAAACTAAAGAAAGATGCTGAGGGGAAGGTTATAAAGCATAAAGCACGGTTGGTCGCTAAAGGGTATGTGCAACAACGAGGGATTGATTATGAAGAAGTTTTTGCCCCTGTCACTAGACTCGAGACTGTGAGATTACTTCTTGCACTAGCTGCTAAAAATTCCTGGGAAGTTCATCATCTCGACGTCAAGTCTGCATTCCTGAACGGGGAATTACAGGAGGAGGTTTATGTAGTGCAGCCAGAGGGATTTGTAAAGAAAGGACAAGAATACAAAGTTTATAAATTGATAAAAGCTTTGTATGGCCTACGTCAGGCACCCAGGGCTTGGTATGCTCGCTTGAGCAAGTGTTTGGAAGAGCTAGGATTTATAAAATGCCCTTATGAACATGCTGTGTATACAAGAAGAGAGGGGGGCGAAGTACTTGTTGTTGCAGTTTATGTTGACGACCTCCTAATTACTGGAACCAGCCTAAAAAATATAAGTAAGTTCAAAAAGGAAATGAGCAGTGTTTTTGACATGAGCGACCTGGGAAGATTGTCATACTATCTGGGCATGGAGGTGGATCAGAAAGATGGTTATATTGAACTAAAACAATCAGCTTATGCGAGAAAGGTGATAGAGAAAGCAGGGATGACTGGGTGCAACACGGTTAAATATCCCATGGAACCAGCAGAAAAGTTAAACAAGGACGAGCGAGGGAAATCAGTGAACCCAACACAGTATAAATCGATGGTAGGGGGTCTTAGGTACCTTGTGTTTACAAGGCCTGATATAGCATACTCTGTTGGTGTGGTAAGCAGGTTTATGGAAAGGCCCACGGAATTGCATCTAGCTGCTGTTAAACGGATATTCCGTTATGTCAGTGGAACTCTTGGTTTTGGTCTGATTTATACAAAAGGTGAAGGAAATTATTTGTTGACAGGCTATTCAGATAGCGATCTTGCAGGTAATGTGGATGATAGGAAGTCTACCGGGGGCATGGCATTCTATTTGAATGAAAATCTCATCACTTGGGTGTCTCAGAAGCAGAAATGTGTGGCGTTGTCATCATGTGAATCCGAGTTTATGGCAGCAACAGCTGCTGCATGTCAAGGGATATGGCTTTATAATCTTCTGAGGCAAATAACAGATATAAGGCCTGGTCCGGTGATTCTCTATATTGATAATAAATCTGCAATAGATTTGGCCAAGAATCCGGTGTTCCACGGGAGAAGCAAGCACATAGATATCCGCTACCATTTTATACGTGAATGTGTTGAACGAGGTGAGATAGTTCTCAAGCACATTAATACTAATGAACAGTGAGCTGATGTGTTAACTAAAGCGCTGTGCAGAGCTAAGTTTGAAGGAATGCGTGAGCTGCTAGGTGTGAAGAATCTGCAACCAGTTTAGATTAGGGGGAGCTTGTTGGAGATTTAATCTAAACTCATTTTATTTATTACCTTAGTTTATTTTATTCAAATAAATTGTTGTGATTAAACTTGTGTTTAAGATCAGCAAGACTAGGTCGTGTAGGTAGTTCTATTTCCTGTTTTGTAGGAGATCAGGCAGTTGTGGAGTAAGGATTGGAGTGTCCTACCTTTTCTCTGTAACTTCTCTGCAGTTTAGCATTTAAGTAGTTATTCCCACGACTCTGAATGTTGAGTGTGTGGCTTGTCATTTCTGTAAGCAGTATTGAATATAACAAAAGCTGAGCTTGTCTCAAACTGGTGCATTGTTTCTTTCTTACTGCAAGCATACTTTTACACATATAACGTCTGTAGTCTCTACATATCTAACTCCAGGGAGGCATGGAGGAGCGCCTCATTATTCGTTCAATTATGTGTCCAGAAGCAGCATTTGAACAACGGTAAGTTCTCGAAAATGAAATTATCTGGTAGCATGTAGAACTGCACTGCAGACGGATTGCACCCTGTGAATACGCAACATCGACATCAGAAATGAGTCCCTGCATGCCAGTAAGCACAGTTACAAAAAGCCCAGAATAAGGATTTAAGGATTTGTGTTCAGAATCTGCTATCGTTAGTTATATATTTATGCAGAAGAGTAGCCAGGGACACATTTCTGTTGTTGATGTTGCCTATCCACTAGGTGCAATCCCTCCTCAGTGCGTTTCTACAAGCTTCCAGATGATTTCCAATTCTGGGACTTACAGTTGTTTGTAATGCTGCTTCTGGACACATTATTAGTTGTTTTCATTTTCAATTTGCAGATGCTGCAGGTAATTTATCGGAGGAAGGGTGGTCTCTCATATGAAAGCAGCAAGTATTGTTACGCTTGTACTTGCCGTTTCTACAGAAGTCTGATGTTTTAATTTTATTATCTCTAGCGTTGTTCTGCAGTGCAAGAGATCCGCTAGCCATGGACACTGATAAACCATCGGGTTCAAATAAATCATTTTCAAATATTTATTCCTTATGTTTTTCAAGCTGATACATACTTTTCCGTATGGGCATCGCTTTATTCTTGCAATGATTTATTGCATTTAGTATACACATAGATAATACATTTAGAAGTAATCTATATATCTGACGTGGCGTATTCTAAATCTCTTATTCTAATTTTCCTCAATTTTGTTAGGATCATGTGCTTACCTGTGCGCTAAAAGCCAGAGCTTTTAAAGAAGATGCAACCTTATTTCCTTATACGTAGGACATTAATTACAAGCGCCTCGGGCTGGACACAGAGCCCATAATATCCCCAACAATCCCCCCCGAGCATTTGCCTATCAGGATGCCTTCCTTGGGTTTCGAGCTTTTAGAGAAGGTGCAACCTTACTTCCTTATACATAACATATTACAAGCGCATCGTGTTCATGTTTATATAACTAGGTAGATGCTGGACACAGAGCCCATGATATCCCAACAATCCCCCCAAGTCAAGCTTCACAGCAAAGACGTGTCTTGATCTAGTCAATACGGATCTCTGTGGTCCCATCTCGCCATCAACGCCATCTGGGAACAAATATTTTCTCTTGTTAGTCGATTATTTCAGCTGATTTATGTGGGTGTACATGATTAAAGCAAAGATGAAGCATTGGATGGTTGTAAAAAATTGAAGGCAACTCTTTTTGCTTGTGCAACAGGCATTTGTGACACCAATCTTATATGACTTCTATAACTACGATCTTGGCAAGGCATTCTTATATATAAAGGAGGATCTCAAGAGGCTGACGTGTCTTCTAAATCTCTTATTGTATTTTTCATCAATTTCTAGGATTTTAGTACTTATTGTTGTTTTGAAAACTTGAAATTCCGGCCAGAAATGAAAGATCTCACTATTAATTATTGAACTTTATCATAAAGACGGAAACCAAAAGCTTTAACTCAGTTTGTTCAATATTTTTATATATACACACAAGTATATATTTTGTGCCTGCGAAGAAATTACAGGAGAGGAGGGGAAATGAGGGAGTAGAGCAATGATGAAGACATGAGAAATCAGCGGTTCTGAAAATGGTTACGTCAGTGCAGCCAGAAGTGGATGTCAAACGCACCGTCTTTTATGGAAAACGACCAGCATGAATGTACTCGCCTTGCCATATGCCTTTGCACATGTAATATATAGGTGGATATGACGTTCCCGGATAAATTGAATTTTCTTATTTGTACCATATATGTTAAGCAAGTCCCTCTTCTTTTCTCTAAAAAGGTATTGGTAGAAATACCATATAATGCTCTTGCACAAGTTGGAGTGTATTATGTATAGTATTATCGTTTATCCAATGATCGGATTTGATTGGACAGTAGTGAAATTCTTTTGGTATGTATTCTTCACGTTCTTCACCCTTTTATGCAGCACTCTTTTTGGAATGATGACTATGGTGGGGACTCCTAATGCCGACATTATTGCAGTCATTGCTGTTGCACTGTTTGCATTATAGAATATTTTTTTAGGATTTTTTTAGGAGATGAACATATTTATACAGAAATAACATATAGTAAATGTCTAAGCTAATAAATGAGATGCGGCTATTTACTGTTGAGCCAAAAAGTCATGGTCTGCTGATCTAGGAGAGTTGACAATGTGCCAATATGAACTAGTGACTTTAACAGCAACTCCTACGGGTTCGTGTTCTCATGAATGCAGATGGCAGGAGACTATTGGGACTGGGGAGCTTGTGTCCTTATGCATTACATGACTAATTTCAAAGCGGTCATGTGGGGAATACAATCAGGAGCTGGCATGGGATTTCACAAGGTACACATCGAGACTAATGACTTCCCTGCTTTCAATTTGATCTGATATCAAGAAAAAATGATCATGGAAGATTACTTAGTAGAAGTCATGACTATGTTTAACACAATCCATGCAAATAACTTCAAACTCAGAAAAACATATCGCATTGTCACTCGAGTCCCAGATAAAATGCAGCACAAGAATTAATGGCTATGTAGGGACTCTATTCGGCAACTTGTGTCATTTTATCCTCCGTGACATGGGCTTGGCATTTCTATTTTAAATAATAGCTAATTTTGGGTTGGTGGAGGTTCTTCAAGAACTCTCACAACCTATGCAATTAGACGAGGAGGCTCATGAAAACGCCATGTTGACAAACGAAACACATCATGTCCCTTAAGGTGTTGTATTTTAATATATTATATTTTAATAATTAATAATTTAAAATTATTTTAGTTTTTAAAAATTATTTTATATAAATTTTATTATCATATTACAAATAATTATTTTTCTAATACGCTATGCAACACATGTATTTGACTATTGTAATATCAAATGTACATAAATGATCCAATTAGATACCGTTCATATATATATATATATATATATATATATATATATATATATATATATTATTGAGTATCTCGTAACCTCATCAATAATAAAACATATTATTATCGCGCGCATTTGTTATTTCCTCGTCACGGTACTTAAAATAAATAATTAAATAAGTTCGAGCATCTACAATGGTGCTCCTAAGTCTTTCTTAAAAAAATAATATAATATGTGCCTCCTAGTAAGTTAATACATTGAATATCGTGACAACTCCAACCATGCTCTCTATACTTGCTCTTAACTCATATTTTATTATTATTTGAGAGAAAAGTTGGAGAGAGAATTAAAGAGAAGTGAATAGAAATAGAATGAAGTGATTATTTTATTCTATTAAAATAAGTTAGGAGCACCTACATGCTCTCTAAAAGAAAGTAGAGAGAGGAAGCTCTTAAATTTTTAAAGAGCAACTAGAGCCCATTTGAGCTCTAATTTTTAAAATCCTCCTAAAATTTAGACTTGGGACCTTGTTTGAGGAGCCGTTGGAGATGCTCTTAGTAAATATTCAAAGATTAATAATGTTAATATAAATATTAATCATGCCTATTCATAAATAGTAATTTTTCGACAATTAAAAAATAAAGTTATTAAATAATAATTACGTACTTGAGAATTTGGGGTTGTTACCTCTCCATAATTATTTTTCCTTTGTGGAGTATAATCAACGAGATTTTGATAGAGTATACTGTATACTTGAATTCTTTGGGTGGATATCAAATATATGATTTTCTTCATTGTTATTTTTCTTTTTCCGAACATAATCTACGAGATTTTTGTAGAGTATACTTGAATATTTTAGAACGAATATTATACGTTAAGGAGGTGTATTTGATTGGGATTTTAAAAGATTTTTTTTCGTTCATGAAATCCGAGTGTATTCAATTGAGATTATTTAAAAATTATTAAAATCTTGGAATATTCAATTGGGATTTCAAATTATGCTACAAAATCTGGTGGTATTGAATAAGGATTTCAAATTATGCTTAAAAATCCTATAATATTCAATTGGGATTGTTTAAAATCTATTAAAATCTGAAGGCTGATGGATTTGTTTGGATTAAATAAAATTATGGATTTTGTGGGATTGCTTAGTGTTTAAGTTTTTTAAAATCATACCAAAATTAATGAGATTTTGAAGCATTGTGCTTAAATCCTGAAAAATTGATATAAACTCCATGACATTTTATCAAGAACCCAAATAAAATCAAAATCAAATACAATCAATTAAAATCCATCTATTAAAAACAATCAATTAAAATCTCAACCAAATACATGTCCAGATTTTACATAGAATCAAAATATGTTATATTCTATAAAAATTTATAAATTGTTTATTAAGAATTCAGCACATATCTATCTCTTCTATCACTGAATGAGTGGAAAGATTATATATGTGAAAAAAATATGCAAAAGATTGTCCCTAGCTATAAATTCCATGAACACAGCTGTTTTATTCAAACAACTGTGAAATCTCATATAACTTATTATCTTTTTAAACTTATATAAACAATAAAAAT
Source organism: Daucus carota subsp. sativus (assembly GCF_001625215.2). Classification (NCBI taxonomy): domain Eukaryota; kingdom Viridiplantae; phylum Streptophyta; class Magnoliopsida; order Apiales; family Apiaceae; genus Daucus; species Daucus carota. The sequence goes on along the minus strand of NC_030389.2, from coordinate 28,962,281 downwards.
CATGAACATCTATAAATTGCTCGCCTCCTAGTGCAACACCCTATATATACTTATCTCTTTCATTGTTTAGTTCACGTACAGCAATAACATTTTCGCAGTGATGAGTAATTCAAACCAACATGGTTTAACAAGCCCAATATCTACAGCTCCAGGGAGGCATGGAGGAGCTCCTCATTATTCGTTCAATTATGTGTCCAGAAGCAGCATTTGAACGACGGTAAGTTCTTGAAAATGAAATTATCTGGTAGCATGTAGAAGTGCACAGCAGACGGATTGCACCCAGTGAATACGCAACATCGACATCAGAAATGAGTCCCTGCAGGCGAGAAAGCACAGTTACAGAAAGCCCGAAATAAGGATTTGTGTTCAGAACCTGCTATCTTTACTTATTTATGCAGAAGAGTAGCCACGGACACATTTCTGATGTTGATGTTGTGTATCCACTAGGTGCAATCCCTCCTCAATGCGTTTCTACAAGCTTCCAGATGATTTCTATTTCTGGGACTTACAGTTGTTTGAATGCTGCTTCTGAACACATTATTAGTTGTTTCCATGTTCAATTTGCAGATGTTGCACGTAATTTTATGGGAGGAAGGATGGTCTCTCACATGAAAGCAGCAAGTATTGTTACGCTTGTACTTGCCGTTTCTACAGAAATCTGATGTTTTAATTTTATTATCTCTAGCGTTGTTCTGCAGTGCAAGAGATCCGCTAACCATGTACACTGATAAACCATCGGGTTCAAATAAATCATTTTCAAATATTTATTCCTTATGTTTTTCAAGCTGATACATACTTTTCCGTATGGGCATCACTTTATTCTTGCAATGATTTATTGCATTTAGTATACACATAGATAATACATTTAGAAGTAATCTATATATCTGACGTGGCGTATTCTAAATCTCTTATTCTAATTTTCCTCAATTTTGTTAGGATCATGTGCTTACCAGTGCGCTAAAAGCCAGAGCTTTTAAAGAAGATGCAACCTTATTTCCTTATAATTAGGACATTAATTACAAGCGCCTCGTGCTGGACACAGAGCCCATAATATCCCCAACGATCCCCCCGAGCATTTGCCTATCAGGATGCCTTCCTTGGGTTTCGAGCTTTTAGAGAAAGCGCATCGTGTTCATGTTTATATAACTAGGTAGATGCTGGACACAGAGCCCATGATATCCCAACAATCCCCCCCCAAGTCAAGCTTCACAGCAAAGAAGTGTCTTGATCTAGTTAATGCGGATCTCTGTGGTCCCATCTCACCATCAACGCCATCTGGGAACAAATTTTTTTTCTTGTTAGTCGATGATTTCAGCTGATTTATGTGGGTGTGCATGATTAAAGCAAAGATGAAGCATTGGATGGTTTTAAAAAATTGAAGGCAACTCTTTTTGCTTGTGCAACAGGCATTTGTGACACCAATCTTATATGACTTCTATAACTACGATCTTGGCAAGGCAGTCTTATATATAAAGGAGGATCTCAAGAGGCTGACGTGTCTTCTAAATCTCTTATTGTATTTTTCATCAATTTCTAGGATTTTAGTACTTATTGTTGTTTTGAAAACTTGAAATTACCGCCAGAAATTGAAAGATCTCACTATTAATTATTGAACTTTATCATAAAGACGGAAACCAAAAGCTTTAACTCAGTTTGTTGAATATTTTTATATATACACACAAGTGTATATTTTGTGCCTGCGAAGAAATTACAGGAGAGGAGGGGAAATGAGGGAGTAGAGCAATGATGAAGACATGAGAAATCAGCGGTTCCGAAAATGGTTACGTCAGTGCAGCCAGAAGTGGATGTCAATAGCACCGTCTTTTATGGAAAACGACTGGCATGAATGTACTCGCCTTGCCATATGCCTTTGCACATGTAATATATAGGTGGATATGACGTTCCCGGATAAATTGAATTTTCTTATTTGTACCATATATGTTAAGCAAGTCCCTCTTCTTTTCTCTAAAAAGGTATTGGTAGAAATACCATATAATGCTCTTGCACAAGTTGGAGTGTATTATGTATAGTATTATCGTTTATGCAATGATCGGATTTGATTGGACAGTAGTGAAATTATTTTGGTATGTATTCTTCACGTTCTTCACCCTTTTATGCAGCACTCTTTTTGGAATGATGACTATGGTGGTGACTCCTAATGCCGACATTATTGCAATCATTGCTGCTGCACTTTTTGCATTATAGAATATTTTTTTAGGATTTTTTTAGGAGATGAACATATTTATACAGAAATAACATATAGTAAATGTCTAAGCTAATAAATGAGATGCGGCTATTTACTGTTGAGCCACAAAGTCATGGTCTGCTGATCTAGGAGAGTTGACAATGTGCCAATATGAACTAGTGACTTTAACAGCAACTCCTACGGGTTCGTGTTCTCATGAATGCAGATGGCAGGAGACTATTGGGACTGGGGAGCTTGTGTCCTTATGCATTACATGACTAATTTCAAAGCGGTCATGTGGGGAATACAATCAGGAGCTGGCATGGGATTTCACAAGGTACACATCGAGACTAATGACTTCCCTGCTTTCAATTTGATTTGATATGAAGAAAAAATGATCATGGAAGATTACTTAGTAGAAGTCATGACTATGTTTAAAACAATCCATGCAAATAACTTCAAACTCAGCAAAACATATCGCATTGTCACTCAAGTCCCAGATAAAATGCAGCACAAGAATTAATGGCTATGTATGGTTCGGAAAACCTTGCGGCCTTTGCAGCAGTCCCTGCTCTATTCGGCAACTTATGTCATTTTATCCTCCGTGACACGGGCTTGGCATTTCTATTTAAAATAGTAGCTAATTTTGGGTTTGGGGGAGGTTCTTCAAGAACTCTCACAACCTATGCAATTAGAGGAGGAGGCTCGTGAAAACGCCATGTTGACAAACCAAACTCATCATGTCCCTTAAGGTGTTGAATTTTAATATATTATATTTTAATAATTAATAATTTAAAATTATTTTAGTTTTTCAAAATTATTTTTTATAAATTTTATTATCATATTACAAATAATTATTTTTCTAATAATCTACGCAACACATGTATTTGACTATTGTAATATCAAATGTACATGAATGATCCAGTTAGCTACCCTTCATATATACCTAGAAACTAGAAACTAGTCGCTGATCAATTTTTCACCACTGTTTTTATCTGCATAAATCACTAATTTGGATATCATATATCACTATGTTATATATAAGAAATGTGAAAAATATAGATATATAAATAAATACACATATATATAATGTATATCATCATTATCTTCACTCATACTACATTGATGAAACTACTTGCATCATTACACTACAGGAAAACAGGACATAACCGACCACCAAAATCGGTCGGTTATGAACGACATCGGTCGGTTATAAGCCTAAAACCGACCGATAACAGTGGTCGGTTAAACCTTGGTCGGTTACGTCAATTGGTCGTGTTTAACCCATAAAACCGACCGAATGGGTGGTCGGTTATGTGCTGCTGTATTCCCAGAAAAATGGGCCCACTTGTTGCCACCTGTCATCACGTGGCAACAGGTGTCAGAACACGTCAGAAGCGAGCCTTAAAACCGACCGACACAAGTGGTCGGTTATGTTCCTTTTTCATTGTTGACTTTGACATAAAACCGACCGTGGTCAAACCTTCTGACACGGTCGGTTATATCCGGTCGGTTATGACATGGTCGGTTTTAAAACAGTACGCTTGGTGATTTTTAAAACCGACCACCACATAACCGACCGTGGCAGAAAGAAAGTGGTCGGTTTTCTGGGAGAATGATCAAGAATATGGTCGGTTTTATACGAAGGTGGTCGGTTTTATGGTCATATTATGGTAAAAAACGGTCGGTTATAATCACCATCGGTCGGTTTTCTGGGCAACTTTTGAAAAAAAAAAATTGCAGGTTCTGCAGTAACAGTTCCCAGTCCAAACATATACATGTACCAACAACCAAACATATACCAGTTACCAATCATGTACCAACAACCAAACATATACATTAATCCAAACCCAAACACAAACATTAAATTCTAATTAATCATTCAATATATACATTCCAAACTTTAATCCAAACTACATTTAAGTTCAAAGTACCACCACAAACACAAACATTAAAAAGTTTCAACATAACCAAATTGTCACATAATTCATCACAAGTTTAGGAAATATATAACTAGTTGGACAAGGAAACATCGGATGATCCACCATTGTCTTCATCACCGGCTTCATCACCGGCTTCACCACCGGCTTCACCCCCGCCTTCGCCTTCGCCGCCGCCTTCGCCACCGCCTTCGCGCTCATCATCCGTGTTTTCATCTGTTTCTTCGTCCGCATCGGTGTAATCTTTATCTCCCTCTTGCGCATTTGCCTACAAAAACATGTGAACCAATTAGAAATCCAATTTTACATATCAATCAAAACAAAAAACAAAACATGAAATCATAAGTATATTACCGCTTTAGCACGAGCATCCATTTTTTGGAGGACATCCTCGAGCAACGTCCCTACAATGTGCACAACCTCGCCGCCGAGAAGGCTATTCCATTCAGCCCTCCGAGACGGCTCAGCGGCTGGATCGGACGCCTCGAGGGTTGTGCGTGCAAAGGTTGCTATCTCATCATCCGATAGGCGACGAGCAAATTGCAGAGGATTGGCACGGGTTTCATTGAGCACATTGCGGACAATCGGGAGGAAGATGGAATCGGGAACCACGGGATTTTGTGTTGGAGCGGATGAGGATGAGCCGGCGCCGTCACGGGTGGAATCCCTATAGCGTGTGGCTAGTGTTGGGATGAGATCACTAGCTCGAGCATTGGGGAACCCCACAACATAATTCTTTTTTGGCCTCTCACCTTGGGGAACCTCCATTGCTTCCATCCACCAATCCCAAGGCTCATCCCGCTCCCCCGTTTGAGTAACCTCCACCGGCATACGCTCAAGAATGGAGGCATATCGTTCCTACACATTTATCACAATTAATTAGCATTTATGATTATGATATAAACATATGTATTCGTACACTAGTGTGGAATTAATTAAAGCTTTAGAAGATATAAACAATTATTTAAAGTGCTAATATTAGAAGATATAATTAAGCATTAATTAAACATATAAACATATTGACGTATTCATGATTATCACAATAAATTAAAATGCTAAAATTAGAAGATTACCGCAATGCGCATAGCGGCGGGGGTCGTATATATTCGGTTCTCGGGAGTGGAGCCGATCCTAGTGTGGCATTCATCCCACACCTCCAGCTTTGTCGGACTTTTAGACAATTTCTTTTTCATGTTCTTGAATTATACCACAAAATAACTTAAATTAGCACTTGCATTATCATATTATATATTATATAATTATAAGGTAAAAACAAAATTTGTGTGTGTGTGTTTGCATATTAAAAATTACCTCGCGCACACGGTTGAAGGAGCGGGCACCCGCGCTATGCAACCTTTCCACGCGTTGCCGATTAGCAGCTCCAACTTCCGACCTATGCAAATGGCCTTCATCCGTGTCCCAATACTTGAGAAGATCTTTCCAAAAAATTATATTCCAATATTCCGGTTTCAAAGCCAACTTCGAAACCCCTTCTTCCCTTGATTTCCTCTCGACTCTCCTCTTCAATACATTCATGGTCCTTTTGATTGTGACCTTTATGTGATCTTCAATGATAGCTTTGGCTTTTGAACGGCTTTGACTACCTTTCAAATGCCTATAATATTTCTACATAATATCAACAAGTACAAGGATTAAACCAATTACCAACACCAACAAAATGTACCAAACCAATTACCAACAAAATCAAAAAACATATTATATAAACAAAAATGTACTTACTAGAAACTCCTCAACCCTTAGACCGAGCCAATTTGGGTAAGCCGCGTCTATGTCACTAAACGTGTATTTACCCAAAGGCCATCTTGCCCGAATAATCGCAAGCAAAGTCTTTTTTGCCTCATCATCTTCAATACTATATAAGAACATTATAAAGATAAACTCGTGAATAAATTATTAATAACTAACGCACACTACATATATTTAACACTAAAAATCATTACAAATCACTACAAAACACTACTTATAAAATAATATACTTACTGTCCATCGGAGATATTGATCCGTCGAGGTCTTGTTGGTATCTTAGCTCCAAAAATGCCGCATGAATGTGACCGCGGCCTCCTCACCCTTCTCACCGGTTCCGCCTCCGCCTCCGCCTCCGCCTCCGCCTCCGCCTCCGCCTCCGCCTCCGCCTCCCTTGTGTTTTGCTCCGATTCGGTATCTTCATCCGTTGGCTCATCACGCAACACCGTCTTTGCCTTTCCCTTGCCTTTTCCCTTCGTCGCCCTTTTGTTTGTACTACTACCGACACTCTTCCCCTTGCCTTTGTCGGTGTCCTTCTCCGTTGCTTTCCTTTTTCTTGCCATGATATATATCGTCATGGAAATCATGACGACTATCATCACCCAACCAAAGAGCCCCTACAATACAATTAATTAAAATCAAGTTAAATCCAAAACACAAACACATACACGTACACATACACACTTAAACACTTATCCCCTTAACACAAACACAAACACATACACGCTTACTTTATTCATATTTAAAGTAATATACAAACTATACAAATACAAACACATACTAATTTGTATAATTATACAAATTACTATGTGTTTTGCTCAACCAAACACATACAAACATATACAAAACACATACAAATTGCCCTTAACACAAACACAAACACATACACTTAAACACTTATCCCCTTAACACAAACACAAACACATACACGCTTACTTTATTCATATTTAAAGTAATATACAAACTATACAAATACAAACACATACTAATTTGTATAATTATACAAATTAGTATGTGTTTTGCTCAACCAAACATATACAAAACACATACAAATTGCCCTAAACACAAACACATACCCATAGATGAAATTTCACCCCACTTATAACCGACGGACAAATTGCACATAACCGACCAACAAATTGCATGCAAAATTTCTCATACACGTATATACTAATTAACACAAACTTATACTCTTACAAACATACACAAATACATACCCATAGATGAAATTAACAGAAATTAACACAAATACAAACATATATATGCAAATACACATATACACCAACATATACACATACAAACTAAACTAAACTAAATTGAAAAAACGAAATAGAGCCCAAATTAAAGGAATCGAGCATACCGAATCATCCGAACCCAAACCGAAAAACGAAGGGGCTTTCTTCTTCCGTATAAAACGAACCCTCCTCTGCGAACCGAGTACAAATTGGCCACCAAAATCGAGCACAACCATCATCATGAGCAAGTTGAGAAAGAGGGAGTTGAGAGCGAGAGAGATGAGAGATTTAATCGCCATTTGGGAGAAGGAGTTGAGAGCGAGAGAGATTTGAGAGCGAGAGAGATTTGAGAGAGTTTGCAGAGAGGCGAGAGAGATGAGAGTTGAGAGAGATAAAAAGAAAAGAAAAACATAACGGCTGTTTTTTATATATACAGAGCATAAAACCGACCGACCAAGCGGTCGGTTTTGACGTTGGGTCCTGTGAAACGTCGTCGTTTCACTAAGGCGCGACGTTTAACTTTTCGCGAAATTTTAGGCGCAAAAATATGTCGGTCGGTTTTAACCCAAATCGGTCGGTTTTAGTTAACCTTAAAATGAAAAAATGTCCAAATTATATTATTTAATTAAATAAAAACCATAGCTTTTAATATTTTAATATTAAAAATATTAAGATAATATTATATATTAATAGCTAGTATTATTTAATAATATTTTAATTTTAAATGAAAAGTAATATTACTATATTAACAACTAATATATTTACTATATTCATAAACTCTATAATTATTCATATTTAAGATAATATAATATTTTAATTTTAATATTTATCATATATACTTCGACTAAGAAATATATATAAGTATTAATCGTATTTCATAAATCGAATTAATGGCCGACCTTGCAGTGGATTAATCGGGGATTACTCGGTTAAATCGGAGATTTTTAATTAAAACACTGATTATGACAGATATCAGTTATAAGAATATACATGCAATGATTGGAATAATCTTAAATTCTAGGCATGTGAAGTTAGGAAACAAAAGTTAAAATAATATATATTAAAAATTAGCCAATAATATATAGACACGAGATAGTGACTAGTACTGAGTCAGTGTACGATCTGCTTTGAATACTGTCACATGGGACGGGATGAACTACGTTTACTTGTCACCGTGAGGAAAGGAGGAAACAAGAGTGAGGTTTCATACTTTCCTCTCCGGACACATCACTTGTAATCATCACTGTATGTATCAGTCATACAGTGATGATGAAGACTGAAGAGATAGTTAGCAGTGACTGTATATATATTTATATTGTTAATATATTTTATATAACATATTACATATAAAATATTATATATATATATATATATATTTATATATACTATATATAGGTTTATATTATTATAATTTATATATATATATAATAAATAAAATACATAAACTTTGACTGACTTTTCGGTAAAACCGACCGAAGTCAAAGGGCACACGGTCGGTTTTATATGCAGACGGTCGGTTTTACATAAATGCGGTCGGTTTTCTAGGACAATGTGGTCGCTTTTATATGAACACGGTCGGTTTTCTGGGACACAGTGGTCGCTTTTATATGAGTACGGTCGGGTTTATATGGAAAATTATTATCATGATTTATATATACTAGTATTTTTGCCCGCTTCGCTAAGGCATTTTTAATGTTTAAATTTTTTTTTCTTTTTAAAATAATAATTAATATAAAATATTTTATTTGCTTGTTCGAGTTGCTTTCTCAATATTTTGTTCTCCATTTTTAATTTACTCTTGTTAAACTTAAACTTGATATTTCTAATATGGATTGGATTAGTATTGGGCTGTATATAAGTATATTGGGCTTTTTATTTGTGAATGGGTAATATAAATATTCTATACGGGGTTTGCTTTTTGTTTTCGGTTTCAAAACAGCTCTTCATCTTGCAAGCATGGGGTTTTTCTTCTCCTCTTGGTAATGCCTCTCTTCTGTTAATGTTTCATATTTTTTGTTAAAATTTTATTTTCTCCAATGCTTCGTAATATTCTGATTCATGGTTTGCTAATCTAATTTCTAACTGGTATTTTCAAATTTAGTTTAGAGGACAACAGTAGATTTCATTTGTGTCCGCTATGCACGGGATTTTTTTTGGGTATTTTTACGATTTATAATTCATTTTTAATTATTAAATGAATTAAACTTTTTCATGCATCATATAATTTGATATAAAAATCTCGTTGTTTGTTAAAAAAATTATTAATTTTAACATTAAACTAAACATGAATTTTAAAAAATTGTTTTGGGAAAATGGATTTCTGTTTTATTACAATATAAGAAATATCCACTCCGATGTTTTTCATTTTTGACATCTTTTTTTAAGATGCCCTCTAATTCTTTATTTTTTAAATTTTTTTTTAAAATAGTAAGATTTTATAATATAAAAATAAATCTCACATTATTTTCGTCAACTTTTACTCCCTCCGTCCCGCTCAATTGTTTACATCGGGAGACGGGCACTCAACACAAATTCTAATACTCTTATTAATTATAGTTGGAAAAACTATTTTAAAATTTTTTTTAAATAAAAATCTACTATCTAAACTTTTATAAAAAAGAAAAATTTGATATACACTTTTATTGTTAAAACATACTATTCATTCTGTTACACTTTATTTACATCTCAGTCACATCTACTTTAGAAAAATGACCTTTCTTTTTATAAGAAGCATAAGAAATGTACCTTTTGTTGTTTTGATAAAGAAATCCCTCTTGTGTTAGTTCAGCATTTTTGACACTCTTTGTGAGAAAAAAAGAAAAATATTATTCTCTATCTCCTACAATAGTACTTAACATAATCTTCTATAATTGGTGAATATATTTGGTACCTATAGAGGTAGAGGTAATAGGTAAGCAGTGTTAGATTGATATTTGTTTCAAGTTTCTAATATTTGTTGTTCAATATCTCAACACAAAGGTTTCAAGTTTTGATGATGTAATTATAAGTTAAATGATACTCTTTCCGCCCCTCATTTGTTTACATTGAGGGATGGAGCTCGGCACACATTCTAATGCTCTCATAAAACGTAGCTATAAATTATTTTGAATTTTTTTTCTTCTAAATAAAAGTTTGATGTTTATATTTTTATAAAAAAAAGAAATTTTCTAAAAATAAATTATACAACTATGTTTTATATGCGCCTTAAATACGTGTGTCGAGCCGTGTTAGAAAACGATAAAGAAATGAGAGAGATAGAGGGAGTATGCAAGTAAGTTAAGTTGAGAAAGTTAGGTAACACAAAAGAGTTGAAAAAACATTCCCAAAATGATGTCACACGTTTTAACTCGTCCGATATTATTATTAGAAAAGTTACCTACAATAACATAATTTTATAAATTTTTTTTAACAATTTTGGGATCTCTAAAATTTCTCAAGTTAATAAGTAAGATAATTATTTGTTTGGTGAAAATTTATCACAAAACAAAAAGACCGACATTGTATGCTCTAATATATTATTGAGAATATACTTTTATATGTTATATAATTAAAAGCTTTGTTTTAATTTTTTATTGATAAAAAAATTGTACATTGTCATTATATCTACCATATATAGTTTACACATATTTTTTTAAAATTATTATATTTATTTCTCGGCATCACCTAGCAGCGGCGATACCTCGATTTTTTAATATCAATATAATTAAAATTAAAATTTTATATAACATGATCTATATATCTTTCATGATAATATACTTAAAAATAGTCTATGGAAATCAAAAATTTATTTTTGATTCATATTTGACTTATTTTATTTATTTAATATATCATCTTCAAAATTATTAAATAAGAATATATATATGTGTACTGAAAATTATTATGTGTGTTATATTTAAAATAGTATATATTTTATAGATTTTTTAATGAACATTATCATGTAAAAGCATTAAAATAGTATATATTTTATATATTTTTTAATAAACAATATCATGTAAAAACATGTATGTCCTCGGATGCTCAAAGCAATCAGATTTACTTAACCATAATATTAAATAAATTAAACATTTTTTTAAGCGGAACATAGGCCAGTCACATATTAAAACCCTGTTTGAAGTGTTCAGAGCATACCCCTAATTCTATGAAACATCCAACAATGTTGCAGAGCTGATAGCCCCAGCTGAAGTAAAACATGTTGAAATAAATTTGAGGACTTTGTTTTACTCATACTACATGCAAACAAAGAATATGGTATATATCAATTTTATCAATGAGAGATTTCTTCACCAAGTGGATATGATAATAAAGGGAAAAGAAAGGATGCTCTGCCACATTCCAGTGACAGTACGTGGCTGCAAAATAGTATAAATTTTTTTGGTCACTTAGGTCATATTATCACCTAGATAAAAAGAATCAAAATTTAATTTTCTGATCATATATCACCATCAGCTCCAGAGGTAGCCCGACTAAACCGACAGCTCTTGCTCTCAGTGCTAAAACTTACATGCAATCTTCGAATATCTACCATTACTTACGTCTCCTTTAAGTAACACCTCTGCCGCTCAAGAGTTAAAGTCAGCTTCAAATTTTGCCATCACTCTTCTTCTTTAATTTGGATGTTCTTTCTGCTACAAAAAAAAACAATATTACAACACATAAACACAAAGAGATTATACAGTCACAAAGTAAACAAAAAATAACAATTAGATGTATGATGTGCATATTATACTTCAATATAATTAAAAACCATATGCCAGGCATTCACCAAATAGATCATTGCTTGTGGGTTTGATGCAGATTGTTACAGAGACCAATTTATCTTCTCTTGTGAAGATCATTTCCTAACAAAAAATTGTTAGTCATAAATTTGTCTTGGCAGCAGCTGTATACTTCATTTAAGGAGAATAGTAGCAGCATCTTTCAACATCAACAGCCTACTTTGTCCATTAATTCATATATTGCTTTCATAGTTTGTGATTATATCAAAACATAGTTTCATTTCAAGGTGTAAATGAAATGGAATTTAATGGAATTTACACTATAAAATGGTGTAAGAAGATTGTAAAATATAATCTTGATGCTCATTGGAAAATATATAAGATACTGATCACGATAGTCGAGCTTCATATCCCTGTCCAACAATGAATAAGAATTATAATTGTTATAATATAAGATCCTCATAAAAAGCTTTTCCCTAACACCTCATAAAAGCTACAATGTTACCTCAAACTCTTTCAAAGGGCAGGAAGGACTCGGTCACCATAATTATCATGCAACCAGACCGTCATTTTTGAATTATTTGATCATGTATATATAGACATGCCACATTTAATGAAATATGAACTATGTGTATCTAAGTATAATCATGATTAGTTGGCAGGTAAGAGGTTTTGCAGATGCTACGAAAATGATCTTAAAACAGGCAATAAATCATTTTTGACAAAATACCCAAATATATATATATATGGGCTTACTCCACTACAAAATAATTAGCCTAGAAACTAGAAACTAGTCGCTGATCAATTTTTCACCACTGTTTTTATCTGCATAAATCACTGCTTTGGATATCATATATCACTATGTTATATATAAGAAATGTGAAAAATATAGATATATAAATAAATACACATATATATAATGTATATCATCATTATCTTCACTCATACTACATTGATGAAACTACTTGCATCATTATCAACCTCTTCCACTACTATAACCATGATTTGCCTATCGCTCCTTGTCATCATAACTTGTAACTATTAATGACTATCTACCACCACCACACACCTCATTTGCTACCATCATGGAGCTCCTACAACTATAATTGATCATCAATAATCAACCACTAATAACAATCATAAGGAAATTATCTTAATTTTTAAAAATAAATTTGATGATATTACTGCATAAAATAGTGATTAACAACATATAAACTTTGTGATTTCTGTAGTTATAAACGGTGATAGAAGGAATGGTTTCTAGTTTCTAGAATAACTTTGGTTTCTATGTGATCACTTGCCTATATATATATAATTGTGTATCTCGTAACCTCATCAAAAAAAATATTATTATCGCGCGCACTTGTTATTTCCTCGTCACAGTACTTAAAATATATAATTAAGTTATTAAATATTTCTTGCGTCAGTGTAACTTTAATCATAGATTAATTATGTTAATATAAATATTAATCACGCCTATTCATAAATAGTAATTTTTTGACAAATAAAAAATAAAGTTATTAAATAATAATTACATACTTGAGAATTTGGGATTGTTACCTCTCCATAATTATTTTTCCTTTGTGGAGTATAATCTACGAGATTTTGATAGAGTATACTGTATACTTGAATTCTTTTGGTGGATATCAAATATATGATTTTCTTCATTGTTATTTTTTTCCCGAACATAATCTACGAGATTTTTGTAGAGTATACTTGAATAATTTAGGACGAATATTATACTTTAAGGGGGTGTATTCGATTGGGATTTTAAAAGATTTTTTTCATTCATGAAATCCGACTGTATTCAATTGGGATTATTTAAAATCTATTAAAATCTTGGAATATTCAATTGAGATTTTAAATTATGCTACTGGTGGTATTCAATTAGGATTTCAAATTATGCTTAAAAATCCTATAATATTCAATTGAGATTGTTTAAAATTTTATTAAAATCTGAAGGCTGATGGATTTTTTTGGATTAAATAAAATTAGGGATTTTATGGGATTGGTTAGTGTATTTTATGTTTTTTGAAATCACACCAGAATCAATGAGATTTTGAAGGATTGTGCTTAAATGGTAAAAAAATTATATCAACTCTATGGCAATTTATCAAGAACCCACATAAAATCAAAATCAAATACAATCAATTAAAATCCATATATTAAAAACAATCAATTAAAATCTCAACCAAATACATGGCCAGAGTTTGCATAGAATCAAAATTTGTTATATTCTATAAAAATTCATAAATTCTTTATTAAGAATTCAGTACATATATATCTCTTCTATCACTGAATGAGTGGAAAGATTATATATGTGAAAAAAATATGCAAAAGATTGTCTCTAGCTATAAATTCCATGAACACAGCTGTTTTATTCAATAACTGTGAAATCTCATATCCCTTATTATCTTTTTAAACTCATATAAACAACAAAAATCACAAATTACAGCTCATATTTCTATCAGAGAGGTTTATCATGAACATCTATAAATTGCTCGCCTCCTAGTGCAACACCCTATATATACTTATCTCTTTCATTGTTTAGTTGACAGCAATAACATTTTCTCAGTGATGAGTAATTCAAACCAACAATGTTTAACAAGCCCAATATCTAACTCCAGGGAGGCATGGAGGAGCTCCTCATTATTCGTTCAATTATGTGTCCAGAAGCAGCATTTGAACAACGATAAGTTCTCGAAAATGAAATTATCTGGTAGCATGTAGAACTGCACTGCAGACGGATTGCACCCTGTGAATACGCAACATCGACATCAGAAATGAGTCCCTGCAGGCCAGTAAGCACAGTTACAAAAGGCCCAGAATAAGGATTTGTGTTCAGAATCTACTATCGTTAGTTATATATTTATGCAGAAGAGTAGCCAGGGACACATTTCTGTTGTTGATGTTGCGTATCCACTAGGTGCAATCCCTCCTCAGTGCATTTCTACAAGCTTCCAGATGATTTCTAATTCTGGGGCTTACAGTTGTTTGTAATGCTGCTTCGATGCTGCAGGTAATTTTATGGGAGGAAGGGTGGTCTCTCACATGAAAGCAGCAAGTATTGTTACGCTTGTACTTGCCGTTTCTACAGAAGTCTGATGTTTTAATTTTATTATCTCTAGCGTTGTTCTGCTGTGCAAGAGATCCGCTAGCCATGTACACTGATAAACCATCGGGTTCAAATAAATCATTTTCAAATATTTATTCCTTATGTTTTTCAAGCTGATACATACTTTTCCGTATGGGCATCGCTTTATTCTTGCAATGATTTATTGCATTTAGTATACACATAGATAATACATTTAGAAGTAATCTATATATCTGACGTGGCGTATTCTAAATCTCTTATTCTAATTTTCCTCAATTTTGTTAGGATCATGTGCTTACCAGTGCCCTAAAAGCCAGAGCTTTTAAAGAAGATGCAACCTTATTTCCTTATACTTTGGACATTAATTACAAGCGCCTCGTGCTGGACACAGAGCCCATAATATCCCCAACAATCCCCCCCGAGCATTTGCCTATCAGGATGCCTTCCTTGGGTTTCGAGCTTTTAGAGAAGGTGCAACCTTACTTCCTTATACATAACATATTACAAGCGCATCGTGTTCATGTTTATATAACTAGGTAGATGCTGGACACAGAGCCCATGATATCCCAACAATCCCCCCAAGTCAAGCTTCACAGCAAAGATGTGTCTTGATCTAGTCAATGCGGATCTCTGTGGTCCCATCTAGCCATCAACGCCATCTGGGAACAAATATTTTCTCTTGTTAGTCGATTATTTCAGCTGATTTATGTGGGTGTACATGATTAAAGCAAAGATGAAGCATTGGATGGTTGTAAAAAATTGAAGGCAACTCTTTTTGCTTGTGCAACAGGCATTTGTGACACCAATCTTATATGACTTCTATAACTACGATCTTGGCAAGGCAGTCTTATATATAAAGGAGGATCTCAAGAGGCTGACGTGTCTTCTAAATCTCTTATTGTATTTTTCATCAATTTCTAGGATTTTAGTACTTATTGTTGTTTTGAAAACTTGAAATTCCGTCCAGAAATTGAAAGATCTCACTATTAATTATTGAACTTTATCATAAAGACGGAAACCAAAAGCTTTAACTCAGTTTGTTGAATATTTTTATATATACACACAAGTATATATTTTGTGCCTGCGAAGAAATTACAGGAGAGGAGGGGAAATGAGGGAGTAGAGCAATGATGAAGACATGAGAAATCAGCGGTTCCGAAAATGGTTACGTCAGTGGAGCCAGAAGTGGATGTCAAACGCACCGTCTTTTATGGAAAACGACCAGCATGAATGTACTCGCCTTGCCATATGCCTTTGCACATGTAATATATAGGTGGATATGACGTTCCCAGATAAATTGAATTTTCTTATTTGTACCATATATGTTAAGCAAGTCCCTCTTCTTTTATCTAAAAAGGTAATGGTAGAAATACCATATAATGCTTTTGCACAAGTTGGAGTGTATTATGTATAGTATTATCGTTTATGCAATGATCGGATTTGATTGGACAGTAGTGAAATTCTTTTGGTATGTATTCTTCACCCTTTTATGCAGCACTGTTTTTGGAATGATGACTATGGTGGGGACTCCTAATGCCGACATTATTGCAGTCATTGCTGTTGCACTTTTTGCATTATAGAATATTTTTTTTGGATTTTTTTAGGAGATGAACATATTTATACAGAAATAACATATAGTAAATGTCTAAGCTAATAAATGAGATGCGGCTATTTACTGTTGAGCCAAAAAGTCATGGTCTGCTGATCTAGGAGAGTTGACAATGTGCCAATATGAACTAGTGACTTTAACAGCAACTCCTACGGGTTCGTGTTCTCATGAATGCAGATGGCAGGAGACTATTGGGACTGGGGAGCTTGTGTCCTTATGCATTACATGACTAATTTCAAAGCGGTCATGTGGGGAATACAATCAGGAGCTGGCATGGGATTTCACAAGGTACACATCGAGACTAATGACTTCCCTGCTTTCAATTTGATCTGATATGAAGAAAAAATGATCATGGAAGATTACTTAGTAGAAGTCATGACTATGTTTAAAACAATCCATGCAAATAACTTCAAACTCAGCAAAACATATCGCATTGTCACTCGAGTCCCAGATAAAATGCAGCACAAGAATTAATGGCTATGTATGGTTCGGAAAACCTTGCGGCCTTTGCAGCAGTCCCTGCTCTATTCGGCAACTTGTGTCATTTTATCCTCCGTGACACGGGCTTGGCATTTCTATTTAAAATAGTAGCTAATTTTGGGTTTGGGGGAGGTTCTTCAAGAACTCTCACAACCTATGCAATTAGACGAGGAGGCTCGTGAAAATGCCATGTTGACAAACCAAACTCATCATGTCCCTTAAGGTGTTGAATTTTAATATATTATATTTTAATAATTAATAATTTAAAATTATTTTAGTTTTTCAAAATTATTTTTTATAAATTTGGGTTAAATGACGTTTTCATCACCCAACTGACTACGAATTTTCACTTGGGTCATCAAACTCAAAAAGTTTTCAGTCAAATCACTTAATAGCACAAATGTTACACCCGACTCATTAAACACACTAAATATTTCACTGCCGTTAAATGTGGTTGACTTTAGACGGTAGGCCGTTAAATTGTGCCACATAACGTGACACATCAGCTTTTTAACCAGTTAGATTTTTAACCCGATCCTAAACTAACCCCGATATATACATACCACCTAGTAACTCACCCTCAATTCAAACTCCTAACTAAAACCTAATTTAGAATCTCCTCCCAAATTAGACACAACTTGTAATTGTGGAGATGATGAGAACACGCTCGGGAGTTGAGATTCAGTTGATTCCACATAAGAAACATAAGATCACTGAAAAAGATGCGGAGGAAGTCGAAGTCGATTCCGAGGAAGTCGAAAGCTGAGTCCCATGGTTAAAGCTTCACTATGACAACAATGGCTTTAGTGAAACCCATCTCAATTTCCAAGTTTGGGAACTATCCAAAATCAAGAACATTACACACAAAACTCTTCACAATTAAAATGTCAGCTACCAACTCAAAACCCTCCATAAGTTCATCAAACAAAGACATCAAGAAAGGGATAATCAGACTCATTTTTTGAGGAACAAAGAGTTTAAATAGGCTGCTGATGAAATGCAAGGCCCAATGCGCCAGATTTTTGTGGAGTTCTTGGAGAGGGTTGAAGAAGAAATGAGGAAGGGGAAGTTGGAAATGGGTTATGGGTGCCAGGTTATAAGGTGATGGGGCGGGTTTAACAGTCCAATGATCTGGAGCAGCCACATAGGTTGTCAATCTGCCATGTAAGCACGCCAACTCAGTTTTCCGTCCAAGACTTAATGTCAGTAACGGCTAGTGACTTGTTTGAAAGTTTTTATTAGTACAATTATTTGATTAAAAACTTTTTGAATTTGATGATCCAAGTGAAAATTCGTAGTCAGTTGAGTGATGAAAACGCCATTTAACCCTTATAAATTTTATTATCATATTACAAATAATTATTTTTCTAATACTCTACGCAACACATGTATTTGACTATTGTAATATCAAATGTACATGAATGATCCAGTTAGCTACCCTTCATTATATATATATATATATATATATATATGGGCTTACTCCACTACAAAATAATTAGGCTAGAAACTAGAAACTAGTCGCTGATCAATTTTTCACCACTGTTTTTATCTGCATAAA
Source organism: Daucus carota subsp. sativus (assembly GCF_001625215.2). Taxonomy (NCBI): domain Eukaryota; kingdom Viridiplantae; phylum Streptophyta; class Magnoliopsida; order Apiales; family Apiaceae; genus Daucus; species Daucus carota. The sequence continues at coordinate 28,943,701 of NC_030389.2, read as the reverse complement.
TCACTGATTTGGATATCATATATCACTATGTTATATATAAGAAATGTGAAAAATATAGATATATAAATAAATACACATATATATAATGTATATCATCATTATCTTCACTCATACTACATTCATGAAACTACTTGCATCATTATCAACCTCTTCCACTACTATAACCATGATTTGCCTATCGCTCCTTGTCATCATAACTTGTAACTACTAATGACTATCTACCACCACCACACACCTCATTTGCTACCATCATGGAGCTCCTACAACTATAATTGATCATCAATAATCAACCACTAATAACAATCATAAGGAAATTATCTTAATTATTAAAAATAAAATTGATGATATTACTGCATAAAATAGTGATTAACAACATATAAACTTGTGATTTCTGTAATTATAAACCGTGATAGAAGGAATGGTTTCTAGTTTCTAGAATAACTTTGGTTTCTATGTGATCACTTGCCTATATATATATATATATATATATATATATATATATATATATATATATATATATATATATATATATATAATTGTGTATCTCGTAACCTCATCAATAAAAAATATTATTATCGCGCGCACTTGTTACTTCCTCGTCACGGTACTTAAAATATATAATTAAGTTATTAAATATTTCTTGCGTCAGTGTAACTTTAATAAAAGATTAATTATGTTAATATAAATATTAATCACGCCTATTCATAAATAGTAATTTTTTGACAATTAAAAAATAAAGTTATTAAATAATAATTACATACTTGAGAATTTGAGATTGTTACCTCTCCATAATTATTTTTCCTTTGTGGAGTATAATCTACGAGATTTTGATAGAGTATACTGTATACTTGAATTCTTTTGGTGGATATCAAATATATGATTTTCTTCATTGTTATTTTTTTTCCCGAACATAATCTACGAGATTTTTGTAGAGTATACTTGAATAATTTAGGACGAATATTATACTTTAAGGTGGTGTATTCGATTGTTATTTTAAAAGATTTTTTTCATTCATGAAATCCGATTGTATTCAAAGGAGATTATTTAAAATCTATTAAAATCTTGGAATATTCAATTGTGATTTTAAATTATGCAACTGGTAGTATTCAATTAGGATTTCAAATTATGCTTAAAAATCCTATGATATTCAATTGAGATTGTTTAAAATCTATTAAAATCTGAAGGCTGATGGATTTTTTTGGATTAAATAAAATTAGGGATTTTGTGGGTTTGGTTAGTGTATTTTATGTTTTTTGAAATCACACCAAAATCAATGAGATTTTGAAGGATTGTGCTTAAATCGTAAAAAAATTATATCAACTCTATGGAAATTTACCAAGAACCCACATAAAATCAAAATCAAATACAATCAATTAAAATCCATATATTAATAAATATCAATTAAAATCTCAACCAAATACATGGCCAGAGTTTGCATAGAATCAAAATCTGTTATATTCTATAAAAATTCATTAAGAATTCAGTACATATATATCTCTTCTATCACTGAATGAGTGGAAAGATTATATATGTGAAAAAAATATGCAAAAGATTGTCTCTAGCTATAAATTCCATGAACACAGCTGTTTTATTCAATAACTGTGAAATCTCATATCCCTTATTATCTTTTTAAACTCATATAAACAACAAAAATCACAAATTACAGCTCATATTGCTATCAGAGAGGTTTATCATGAACATCTATAAATTGCTCGCCTCCTAGTGCAACACCCTATATATACTTATCTCTTTCATTGTTTAGTTGACAGCAATAACATTTTCTCAGTGATGAGTAATTCAAACCAACATTGTTTAACAAGCCCAATATCTACAGCTCCAGGGAGGCATGGAGGAGCTCCTCATTATTCATTCAATTATGTGTCCAGAGGCAGGATTTGAACAACGGTAAGTTCTCGAAAATGAAATTATCTGGTAGCATGTAGAACTGCACTGCAGACGGATGGCACCCTGTGAATACGCAACATCGACATCAGAAATGAGTCCCTGCAGGCCAGTAAGCACAGTTACAAAAAGCCCAGAATAAGGATTTGTGTTCAGAATCTGCTATCGTTAGTTATATATTTATGCAGAAGAGTAGCCAGGGACACATTTCTGTTGTTGATGTTGCGTATCCACTAGGTGCAATCCCTCCTCAGTGCATTTCTACAAGCTTCCAGATGATTTCTAATTCTGGGGCTTACAGTTGTTTGTAATGCTGCTTCTGGACACATTATTAGTTGTTTTCATTTTCAATTTGCAGATGCTGCAGGTAATTTTATGGGAGGAAGGGTGGTCTCTCACATGAAAGCAGCAAGTATTGTTACGCTTGTACTTGCCGTTTCTACAGATGTTTTAATTTTATTATCTCTAGCTTTGTTCTGCAGTGCAAGAGATCTCTAGCGTTGTTCCTTATGTTTTTCCTCATATATACTTTTCCGTATGGGCACAACTTTATTCTTGCAATGATTTATTGCATTTAGTATACACATAGAAAATACATTTAGAAGTAATCTATATATTTGACGTAGCATATTTTAAATCACTTATTCTAATTTTCCTCAATCTTTTTAGGATCATGTGCTTACCGGTGCGCTAAAAGCCCGAGCGTTTAGAGAAGCTGCAGCCTTATTTCCTTATACTTAGGATATTACAAGCGCCTCGTGCTGGACACAGAGCCCATAATATCCTCAACAATCCGCCCCCGTGTTCGTGTTTATATAACTAGGGAGATGCTGGACACAGAGCCCATAATATCCCAACAATGCCCTCCAATTCAAGCTTCACAGCAAAGAAGTGTCTTGGTCTTGTTAATGGGGATCTCTGTGGTCCCATCTCGCCCGCAACGCCATCCGGGAACAAATATTTTCTCTTGTTAGTCGATGATATCAACCGATTTATGTGGGTGTATATGATTAAAGCAAAGATGAAGCATCGGATCGGTTTAAAAAATTGAAGGCAACTCTTTTTGCTTGTGCAACAGGCATTTGTGACACCAATCATATATGACTTCTATAACTACGATCTTGACAAGGGAGTCTTATAGGATTTCCCTTCTTATTGATTAGTGTTTTAAAATTTTGAAATTCACGGCAGATATTGCTTGCTATTAATATTTTTCGAACTATCATTTCGGTTAGCTAGGTATCTATAAAGACAGAAGCTAAAAGCATTATTTTTTCCACATAATGAATTTATATATATATATATAGAGAGAGAGAGTACTACTCCACTACAAACCCTCTTAATCTACAAACCTAAAACCGAGCTCCAATATCACTAAATTCTAAACACACTATCACTAAATCTTTCAACAACCCCACCTCCATCTTCTCCGGCTCCGCCTCCGCTCCTGGAAACTCCATGTCCTCCGCTCCCTCCATGTCTACCGCCGCCCGGTTCACATTTACCATCTCTCTCGTTCGCCTCCACCGTCTCTACCACCAACGTCAACCCCACCTCCACCGCCTTCATCTCAACCTCTGCCACCACGACGTCCACCTCGACTTCTACCACCACCACCTTCACCCCAGCGAACTATCTCAGCCCCTACCTCTGCCATACTCGACATCGACCTCCACCTCCGCCATCTCAACCCCCACCCCCGCATCCTCCATGCTCCCGCCCCTTTTGTGTCCACCACCTCCATCTCCAGCGTCGTCACAACCATCAGAATCAACAAACAAGACAAATCTGGAGGTCTTCATCAAGTTGTTGGGTAGTATAAAAGAAAGGTTTTTAGTTTGTATTTAGAGGGTGGTTTGTATTTGATCATGAGCCCCTCTCTCTCTCTCTATATATATATATATCTATGCATATATATATATATATATATATATATATATATATATATATATAAATGAATATATAAAGGAGGATCTCAAGATGCTGACGTGTCTTCAAAATCTCTTATTGTATTTTTCATCAATTTCTAGGATTTTAGTACTTATTGTTGTTTTGAAAATTTGAAATTCCCGCCAGAAATTGAAAGGTCTCACAATTAATTATTGAACTTTATCATTTCGCTTAGGTATTTGTAAAGACGAAAACCAAAAGTTTTAACTCAGTTTGTTGATTCTTATATATACATACACGTATATATTTTGTGTCTGCGAAGAAATTACAGGAGAGGAGGGAAAATAAGGGAGTAGAGGAATGATGAAGACATGAGAAATCAGTTGTTCCAAAAGTATCTTATAAATAGCCTTTCCATCTTACCATGAAAATGGTTACGTTAGTGCAGCCAGAAGTGGATGTCAAACGCACTGTCTTTTATGCCTTTGCACATGTAATAAGTGGATATGACGTTCCCGGATAAATTGAATTTTCTTATTTGTACCAAATATATTAAGCAAGTCCCTCTTCTTTTGTCTAAAAAGGTATTGGTAGAAATACCATATAATATTCTTGCACAAGTTGGAGTGTATTATGTATAGTATTATCGTTTATGCAATGATCGGATTTGATTGGATAGTAGTGAAATTCTTTTGGTATGTATTCTTCACGTTCTTCACCCTGCTATACTGCACTCTTTTTGGAATGATGACTATGGTGGTGACTCCTAATGCCGAGATTATTGCAATCATTGTTGCTGCACTTTTTGCATTATAGAATATGTATTTTAGGATTTTTATGATCCCTCAACGAGTAAGTTCTTTGATACTCTTCGGCATGTATATACACTCTAGACAAGCATGAAAATGTATGTAATGGTTAGGCAAGCCTTTTTTCTATTTAATTTGTGACTACAAAAAATGTCGGTCCGGTGGAAATTATATTGATAGGTATATATTTTCTTTATAATATTTTTACATTTATTTTTTGCTTAAGCGAGGTAAATCAAGAAATACCAAAAATCACTATCACACAATTGTCAAAAGTGGTCGATTTTTTATGATCGGTAATAGTTGCCATATTAATATGCATGAATTGTATTATATAGTAGATTGTATATGCACATATAAGAATCATTTGGTGACAATGATGCACGTCAAATTTCCAAACACATGTTTAATTAAATTTCCTTTGGGAAAATTAAATTGCAGGTCCCTGAACTATTGACGTTTTATTGTCTAGGTCCCTGAACTAAAGATTCCGTATTTCAGGTCACTTAACTTTTTTGTTTTCTGATCTAAGTCCTTCCGTCAAAAAGATTCTAACAGTGTTAACTAGGGTTCTTGAGTTTCATACAGATCAAAGCAATTTTGAAGGTGTTAGTGATATCCAAATTCAAAGTTCAAGTAGTCAAATTGAAGCTTGAGTCGCTGGCGACACTCATATGACACCAATTTTCAAAAATTATGTTCAATTTAAAATTTTATAAATTTAGGTCACTAAATTCGATAAAGAACCCTAAATTTATGGTCAAATTTGGGGTTTTTTAAAATTAAATCTAATTTGTGAAAATTGTTGTCATATGAGTGTCGCCAGTGATTCAAGCTTCAATTTGACTATTTGAACTTTGAGTTTGGATATCACTAACACCTTCAAAATTGCTTTGATCTGTATGAAAGTCAAGAACCCTAGTTAACACCGTTAGAATCTTTTTGACGGAAGGACTTAGATCAGAAAATAGAAAAGTTAAGTGACCTGAAATACGGAATCTTTAGTTCAGGGACCTAGACAATAAAACGTCAATAGTTCAAGGACCTATAAATTAATTTGCCCAATTTCCTTTAGTTCAAGCATTTGTGTTCAAAATGCGCTATCGTTATTTCTCCGGTCATTATCTACTCGGCACTCACCTTCACCAACAAATCTAGTATCACTCTTCATTTCTTCATCAAATTTTAAATTTTGCTCATATTTACAAAGACTGTGTGCTCGTATGTATCATTTGAGGTGTATTGTTCTATTCTTAATCCTCAAGGTTTCAGGTCTATTGTTCTATTTAGATTCCAAAATTTGTCTATATAATATAGATTGATGTTCTCATGTATACTTTTGATTATATTACATGAAATGTATACTATCAATCATGAAGCATCTTTGAAAGGAAAGAAAAATCAAGAAGGATGTGATGTATACTAAAGAACCAAATAAACACAATGCAACTAAGGAAAGAAACAAGGAGCATTGATTGGTAAAAATATATAACATTGGGAATTTTTGTGGTGTGAATATGAGGAGATACCTGAACCTTTAAAGGAATAGAACATTAAAATTCAGTAATATTGATGGGAAGTTTTATATGTGCATGTGAATTTATTTTTTTTGTCAGGCATGTGAATTTTATAATGTTAACTAAAATATATATATAATATGATCCTTTGAATAGCGTGAAGCCTGTATTTTTCCTCTGTATAGAATATAAGTAAATAACCTATAACAAGTCAATAATTCCTGCAAAGAGGCTGACACACTTAAAGAATAAATCTATTGTCAAAATTTTGTATTAAAATATGTTTGCAATATTCCATAGACTCTGAGTCCAAGGAATAGATATCAACTATTCGTGTGCTCTAGTACTCCTGTGTCATTGTAGTATTACTTTCATGACTTAACATTGGCTGGGTCTTTCCCTTTATAAACTCATTAGTAGGCTGTATTGCATCTCTATCTCAATCATAATGAATGTTGCATGAGTTCCTCCCAAAGAAAATTGTGTCAAGATAAATGTTCACCGCTTTTCATCAGAAGGTCCTCTTCCAAATGGCAACTCCAACGGGGTTGGTGTTCTCATGAATGCAGATGGCAGGAAACTGTGGGCAGCTTGTGGCCTTAAGCATCACGACTAATGTCAAGGAGGTCATGTGGGGAATACAATCGGAGCCGCCAGATGTGTTGAACTGGGTTTTCACAAGGTACACATCGATTGAGACTAATGACTTCCTAGCTTTCAGTGTTATCTGATATCAAGAAGAAATGGTCATCGAAATGACATAGTAGAAGTCATGACTAGGTTTAACACAATCCTTGCAAATAACTTCAAACTTGGCAAAACAGATCGCATCGTCACTCGAGTCCCAGGAAGATAAAATGCTGCGCAGATGAGTAAATGGCTATGTATGGTCGGGAAAACCTTCCGGTCTTTGCAGCAGTCCCTGCTCAAGCACTACAAGAAAAGAGGTCATTTTCGGCCGTCAAATTCTGGTCAAAAATAGCCGCTCTTCTTGTAGTGAAGGAGGATGAGGGCGTGTTCTAAATCTTTTATTCTATTTTTCCTCAATTTCTAGGATTTCACTACTTATTGGTGTTTTTAAATTTGAAATTCCCGGCAGAAATTGAAAGGTGAGACTATTAATCATTGAACTATATCATTTCGGTTTGGTATTTAATTTGTGACTACAGAAAATGCTGGTCTGGTGTAAATGATATCTATAGATATGTCCTTTCTTTTTAATAATTTGCATTTATTTTATGCTTCAGCCACGTAAACTGAGAGCAAAAATCACTATCGGAGAAATGTCAAAAGTTGTCGCTTTTTTATGATCATTAATAGTTGCCATATTAATATGCATGAATTTTATTATATAGTAGATTGTATATGCACATATAAGAATCATTTGGTGACAATGATGCACGTCAAATTTCCAACACATGTTTAATTAAATTTCATATGTATGTCTTTTTCTTTTTGATATTTTACATTTATTTTTTTCTTCAGCCAAGTAAATTGACCAATACAAATATTCACAATGGGACAAATGTCAAAAATCGTCGCTTTTTTATGATATGTAATATTTGCCATATTAATATGCAGGAATTGTATTATATAATAGAATATTGTACATGCACATATAAGAATCATTTGGTGAAAATGTTGCACGTCAAATTTCCAACACATGTTTAATTAAATTTTCTTTAGTTCAGGCATTTGTGTTAAAAATTTTGTATCATGTTTCTGCGGTCATTATCTACTTGGCACTCACCTTCACCAACAAATCTAGTATCACTCTTTATTTCTTCATTAAATTTTAAAATTTTCTCATATTTACAAAGATTGTGCGCTGGTATGTACCGTTTGTGGTGTATGGTTCTATTCTTAATCCTCAAGATTTGATATGTATTGTTCTTTTTAGATTTCAAAGTTTGTCCATGTGTATTTATATGTTAACTAAAATATATCTTAAAAATATATAATATGATCTTTTCAATAAGGCGAAGCGTGTATTTTTCCTTTATACAGAATATAAGTAAATAACTCATGACAAGTCAATAATTCCGGCAAAGAGGACACACTTAGAGATCAAATCTATTGTCAAAATTTTGTATTAAAATATGTTTGCATTCAGTAGACTCTGAGTCCAAGGAATAGATATCACCTATTCGTGTGCTTTAGTACTCCTGCGTCATTTGTAGTAATACTGTCATGACTTAACATTGGCTAGGTCTTTCCATTTATAAACTCAGTATTGCATCTCTGTCTCAATCATAATGAATGTTGCATGAGTTCCTCCCGAAGAAAATTGTGTCAAGATAAATGTTCACCGCTTTTCATCAGAAGTTCCTCTTCCAAATGGCAACTCCGACAGGATTGGTGTTCTCAAGAATGCACATGGCCGGAGACTGTGGGGAGCTTGTGTCCTTATGCATCACATGACTAATGTCAAAGCCGTCATGTGGGGAATACAATCAGGAGATGCCAGATGTGTTGAACTGGGTTTTCACAATCCATGCAAATAACTTCAAACTCGTCAAAGCAGATCGCATTGTCACTCGAGTCCGGGATAAAATGCAGCTTAAGAAATGGCTCATGAAGATGCCAGGTTGACAAACCAAGCTCAGGTCCCTTTAGGGGTTGAAGTTTAATATATTATATTTTAATAATTAATAATTTAAAATTATTTTAGTTTTTCAAAATTATTATAAATAATCATTTTTCTAAAACTCTACGCAACATAGGTATTTGACTATTGCAACATGAAATGGACATGAATGATTATCATTGTTGTCGGTATGGATTAGTAGTAACATAATTTTGCAACACTCAGTGTTCATAAAATTGCCTAGGCCATCTATTATGATGTAGTGCTTGAATGTAGTTTTCAGTGGTGTAACATGGCAACTAATATTTTTAATTTTTGTTTTTCTAGGTAATTTCTAGTGGTAGCTTCTCTTAGGAAGGCATGCCCTCTTCACATGTTATGCTTGTATGATTGCTGGTTAGGGCTATGGTCTGTGATGTATTTTTATCTTATTAATGGAATATCCATGTTTATCAAATCTATGGTGTATTTTTATCTTATTAATGGAATATCCATGTTTATCAAAAAAAAAAAGATAAGGGCTCTAATCTTTAACTAATATTGTATATATTGTGATTCAGTTTTCCTTTAGTGATTAACAATATTTAATCAAAAAACATGGTGAAATCACCCTGTAATCTACTCATCTTTTAAAATATTAAAGAGTAATGTTTTTTGCACAAAACTATTATACAGAATGATGTGCCATATTGCTATCTAAACTATAGTAAAATGAAGTTGTCGAGTGATGGTTGAGGAAACACAGACAATCTTATTAATGTTAATGACACATCATTTTGTGTAGCCAATTTTGTGCGTGATTTTCCCCAATAATACTACATGTACAAAATTAGGTTGTACATAATGATGTGGAATTGTTAAGCATTAATCACTCCTTGAAACTAGGATTAACAAAGAAACTGAAAAATTATTTTATGATTATATGGTTATCTAACACAATTCTTTCCTTTTCGATGTCTATTATTTATTTATAATAATACTAATTTTTCACTATTTATTCTTACTACTTAATAGTAGTAGTAAATAATTTTAATGACAATCTATAGTGGCTCTATTGTGAAATATAAAACATATAATTTATGCGTGCGACTATCTAAATATTTAGATTTATTGCAACCATTATTAATTTAGAAATATTCCAATTAGCTACACTCAATATATATATATATATAATTGATTATCTCGTAATCTCATCAATAATAAAAAAAATTATCGCACGCACTTTTTATATCCTCGTCACAGTACTTAAAATAAATAATTAAATATTTATTACGTCACTATAACTTTAATCAAAGCGTAATAATGTTAATTTAACTATTACTCGTGCCTATTTATAAATAGTAATTTTTTGTACAATTAAAAAATAAAGTTATTAAATAATAATTACGTACTTGTGAATTTGGGGTTGTTACATCACCATAGTTATTATTACTTTATCGAGCAAGATTTTGAGAGAGTGTACTTGAATTCTTTGGGTGGATATCTAATATATGATTTTTTTTTCATTGTTATTTTTCTTTTTCCGAACATAATCTAAGAAATTTTGATAGAGTATACTTGAATAGGGGTGAGCATTGAGTCGGTCCGATCCAAAACCGGATCAAACCGAATAGACCCAGAATCGAAGTTTGAATTTTTTTTGGACCGAACCAGACCAAAGTTTTATTATGGACCGAACTAGACCGAACAGAAATAATTCGGTTCGGTCCGGACCAAAAGAACCGAAATTATTTTTAAAATAAAAAATTATATTATAAATAAAACTATAATTCATCTTTTATTTTTAAATTTTCATAGTAATTAATCACCCCCAATTCATTAAAGATATATATAATTAAATTTACAAATTAGATACTATAATTATAACATAAAAGATATATCTAACATAAATATTAATTAAAATCATATATATATATATATATATATATATATATATATATATATATATATATATATATATATTGGTCTATTCGGTCTATTCGGGCCGGACCGAATATTTTTTTACGGATCGGACCGAACTTTATTTCGGTCTATTCGGTCTATTCAGTCCGGGCCGAATGGACCGAATTTTCAGAAAATTAGGACCGAACCGAATTTACACGATTCGGTTTGGTTTTTCGGTTCCAGTTCAGTTTTACTCACCCCTAATTTTAGGACGGGTATTATACTTTAAGGGGTATATTCGATTGAGATTTTAAAGGATTTTTTTTCATTAATGAAATCCGAGAATATTCAATTGGGATTATTCAAAATGTTTTAAAATCTTAGGATAGTCAATTGAGATTTTAAATTATTTTACAAAATTTGGTGGTATTCAATTAGGATTGAAAATTATGCTTAAAAATCCAATGGTATTCAATTGAAATTGTTTAAAATCTATCAAAATCTGAATGGTAATGGATTGTTTGGATTTCATAAAATTATGGATTTTGTAGGGATTCCGTTTTTTGAAATCCCACCAAAAAATTAATGTGATTTGGAGGTATTTTGCTTGAATCCTAAAGAATCTATATAACTCTATTTTATGACATTTTATCAAAAATGCCCATTAAATTTAAATCACATGCAATCCATTAAAATACATATATTAAAAACAATACATTAAAATGTCAACAGAATTGAATACACCGCCAGATTTTTTGCATAGAATCAAAATCTGTTATATTCTACAAAAATTCATAAATTGTTTATGAATTCAACATATATATATATATATATATATATATATATATATATATATATCTTCTATCAATGAGTAGAAAGATTATATGCATGAAAAAAATATGCAAAAGATTCTCCCTAGCTATAAATTCCATGAACACAGCTGTTTTATTCAATAACTGTGAAATCTCATATACCTTATTATCTTTTTAAACTCATATAAACAATAAAAATCACAAATTACAGCTCATATATGCTATCAGCTGAGAGGCTATATACTTATCTCTTTCATTGTTTAGTTCACAGCAATAACATTTTCGCAGTGATGAGTAATTCAAACCAAAATGGTTTAACAAGCCCAATATCTACAGCTCCAGGGAGGCATGGAGGAGCACCTCAATATTCATTCAATTCTGATGGGTCTTTAATGACCAACGGTGAGCCAGTGAATGGCATCAACAAAACAGTCATTCTTGAAATCCCTAGTGGATTTGATGTCATAAGTTGTGTGGTGCAATTTGCACTGCATTTCGGGCTTGCTGTAACTGTGCTTACTGGCCAGGGACTCATTTCTGAGGTTGATATTGCGTATCCACTCAATGCAATCCCTCCCCCATGCGTTTCTATAAGCTTCCAGATAATTTCGTTTTCTGGGGCTTACCGTTGTTTAAATGCTGCTTCTGGAAACATTATTATTTGTTTCAATGTTCAATTTGCAGATGCTGCAGGTAATGTTATGGGAGGACAGATTCTCTCTCAGATGAAAGCAGCAAGTGTTGTTACTCTTGTTCTTGCCGTTTCTACACAAGTCTGATGTTTTAATTCTTATCTCTCTAGTGTTGTTCTGCAGTGCAAGAGATCCACTAGCCATGTACTCTAATAAACTATCCAATTCAAATAAATCATTTTCAAATATTTATTCCTTATGTTTTTTATGATATACAACATTCCTTAATTATTAGTATATTTCATTTGGTATACACACAGAAAATACATATGGAAATCAATTATAAGTTACATAAATATCAATGAAATACAATAAGAGAATATGGATTAAGATATATGCGGGGTGGCTTTCCTCAAAATGACTGCGTACGCATCATAAAATTTTGTGCAAATTACAATACTAAACAAACTTTAACTCAGTTTGTTGATTCTTGTATATACACACACCTATATTCTTTGTCCCTACAATGAAATTAGAGGAGAGGAGGGGAAATTAGGGAATAGAGCAATGATGAAGACATGAGAAATCAGCTGTTCTGAAAGTATCTTATAATTAGTTTTTGCATCTTACCATGAAAATGGTTACGTTAGTGCAGCCAGTGGTGGATTTAAATGCCAAGTCTTTCATATAAAAAGTGTTGGGTACAGAACTTGAAGACAACAAAAGATTTTATTTTTCTTAATGATTTACATGTGCTGGTATAACAGTCTTTATATAGATAGACAAAATATCTAGACTCTTCCTAGAATTCATCATTAACTAGATACATAAATAATTTGGAGACTCTTGGTTTCATACACTGAACATTGATCATGACTCTAGGACTAGGACTAGGATATTCTAGATACTTGGTTTATAGGAATTACAAATTATATTTTTAACATCCCCTAGTAATTTGTAATTCTCAGCTGATCTCTAAAGTATGCGAAGTTATTACTTGAGACTGACTTTGTGAGTATGTCTGCAACTTGCTCATTTGTACCAATGTAGTCCAACCGAATTTCTTCCTTTTGCAGTACCAAATTCCGAATGAAATGATAACGAAGTTTAATATGCTTGGTCTGACTATGAAAAATAGGGTTTTCAGTTATTGCTATGGCTGAATTGTTGTCGCGGTAAATAATAGTTGGTTCATTCTGGGCTTGCTCCAAGTCAAACAAAATCTGTCTTAACCAAACAGCTTCACATACATGATGTGTCTGTTGAAGAAACATATTCAGCTTCTGTGGAAGCTAGAGGTGTTGTTTTCTGTTTTTTTTATGACCAAGAAATAGCATTTGTTCCTAGAAAGAAAACATATCCAGATGTACTCTTGCCATCATCCAATGATCCTCCCCAATCACTATATGTATACCCAATCAGCCTATTATCTTCATTATAAACATACTTGAGACCATGACTTTTTGTACCCTTAAGATAGCGTAGAAACCGTTTTCCAACTGCATAGTGTATACGACTTGGATTATGCATGAATCTTCAAAGAAGGCTGACTGATTGTACAGTATTTGGGTACAGAACTTGAAGAAAACAGAAGAATTTGGGTGTATTGTTCTATTTAGATTCCAATGTTTGTCCATGTAATATTGAGAAGAAATACCAAAAATCACTATGGGAGAAATACATTGTGAGAAATACCAAATATTATTATAAGAGAAATGTCAAAAGTCGTCGCTCTTTTATGATTGGTAATAATTGCCATATTAATGTGCATAATTGCATTATATAGTAGATTGTATATGCATATATAAGAATCATTTGGTGACCATTATGCAGGTCAAATTTCCAACACATGTTTAATTAAATTTGTTTGCTTGAGGCATTTGTGTTAAAAATCTGCTATCGTTATTAATATTGTGGTCATTATCTACTTAGCACTCACCTCTAGTATCACTCTTTATTTCTTCATCAATTTTAAACTGTGCTCATATTTACAAAGATTGTGTGCTCGTATGTATCTTTTATTTCTTCATCAATTTTAAACTGTGCTCATATTTACAAAGATTGTGTGCTCGTATGTATCGTTTGAGCTGTATTGTTCTTTTCTTAATTCTAAAGATTTCATGCGTATTGTTCTATTTAGATTCCAAAGTTTGTCCATATAATATGGATTGATCTTTTCATGTATACTTTCTATTATTTTTAAAGTTACATGAACTATTTCTAATAATTCTCTAGAAGAGAAAATGTGCAAAGAGCTCAGAGATATATAAGCACACTCCAACCAAGGAAAGAAACAGAAAGAATTGATCGGTAAAATCATATTATAACATTGGGAAGTTTTGTGATGTGAATATATATGGACAGATATCCGAACCCTTTAAAGGAATAGAACATTTTGAAGATTACATGCATTAAAATTCATTAATATTGATAGGAGGATATATATGTGCATGTGTATTTGATAATGTTAACTAAAATATATCTTAAAAATATATAAATATGATCTTTTCAATAGCATGAAGGCTGTATTTTTCCTCGGTATAGAATTTAAGTAAATAACCTATAACAAGTCAATAATTCATGCAAAGAGGACACACTTAAAGAATAAATTTATTGTCAAAATTTCGCATTAAAATATGTTTACATTCAGTGTAGACTCTGATTCCAAGGAATAGATATAATGTATTCCTGTGAAGTACTATGTGTCATTTGTAGAAATGTTAACCAAGTCCTTTTCTTTTCTCTAAAAAAGTATTGGTAGAAATACCATATGTTCTTGCACAAGTTGGTGTGTATAGTATTGATTTGGTATGTATTCTTCACACATTCTTCACCCTGCTATACTGCACCCTCTTTTACTTTTTTTCTGGAATGATGACTGTTGTGGTGACTCCAAAAGCCGACATTGCTGAAATCATTGCTGCTGCATTTTTTGCATTACAGAATATTTAGGATTTTTATTATCCCTAGGCCAGTAAGTTCTTTGATACTCTTTAGCATGTATATACATTCTAGAGAAGCATGAAAATGTATGCAATAGTTAAGCAAACCTTTTTTTCTATTTAATTTTGACAACAAATGTTGAAACGATATTCATATGTATGTCTTTTATTTTTTAATATTTTACATTTTTTTTTCCTTCAGCGGGGTAAATTGAGCAATACCAAATATAACTATGGGACAAATGTCAAAAATGGTCGCATTTTTATGATCGGTAATAGTTGCCATATTAATATGCATGAATTGTATATATAGTAGAATATTGTATATGTACATATAAGAATCATTTGGTGACAATGTTGCACGTCAAATTTCCAACACATGTTTAATTAAATTTACTTTAGTTCAGGCATTCGGTTAAAAATCTGCTATTGCGGTTATTATCTACTCGGCACTCACCTTCACCAACAAATCTAGTATCACTCTTTATTTCTTCATTAAATTTTAAATTCTTCTCATATTTACAAAGACTGTGTGCTCGTATGTACCGTCTGTTGTGTAGTGTTCTATTCTTAATCCTGAAGATTTGAGATGTATTCTTCTTATTAGATTCCAAAGTTTGTCCATATAATATGGATTGATGTTTTCATGTATATTTTCGATAATTTTTAAAGTTACATGAAATGTTTCAAATAATTTTCTAGAAGAGAAAATGTGCAGAGAGCTGGCAGATAAATCATGGAGCAGCTTTGAAAAGAAAGAAAAATCAAGAAGGATGTAATTCATTCTAGAGAACCAAATAAACACAATGCAACCACGGAAAGAAACAAAAAGCATTGATTGGTAAATGACATAACATTGGGAACCCGAACCCTTTAAAGGAATTGAACATTCTTAACATTACATGCATTAAAATTCGTTAATAGTGATGAGAGGTTTTATATGTGCATGTGTATTTTATAATATTAACTAAAATATATCTTAAATATATATAATATGATCGTTTCTACAACGTGAAGCTGTGTATTTTTTCTTTGTATAGAATATAAGTAAATAACCTATAATAAGTAAGTTATTCCTGCAAAAAGGACACACTTAAAAAATAAATCTATTGTCAACATTTTCAATTAAAATATGCTTGCATTTAGTAGACTCCGAGTCCTAGGAATAGATATCACCTATTGGTGTGCTTTAGTACTCCTGGGTGATTTGTAGTATTACTGTCATGACTTAACAATGGCTGGGTCTTTCCCTTTATAAACTCTCATTAGGAGGCTGTATTGCATCTCTATCTAATGTTGGAATTAATGCACTTTCACATTCATGTATCTCTAGTATTTTCTAGTAAGATTTGTTTTAATTATATTTTCATGAACATAGTATTCAGATCATCTGGGATTCATTGAATTTGATATCTACAATTATTCTAGAAACATCTGTAAGGTCATATATATTACATTGTACTTCTTCAGCATGAATATATACAAAATCACAAGTTTCATATAGATATTAAGAGCTCTGCAGTAGCAACTCAATAAAAATTCCTACAAATTGGCATCAGAGCAGTGTTTCGATTCCAAACTGGGATTAAAATAAGAAGTTAAGTATGGCGTCTACTTCAGTTCCTAGTGGTGAGTCCCAGTCATCTTTAATTCCCTTCTTTGATGGTGAAGATTATGACTACTGGAAGATAAAAATGAAGACTGTTCTACGGGCTGAAGGCTTGTGGAATATCATGGAGAAAGGCTTTGCATAACCTGCTGACGAGGCTAGCTTGACAGAAGCAGAATTAAAGAAAATTGAAGCATTTCGTCGCCAAGATGCCACAGCACTAAGCAAGCTTCAGATAGGTGTCACAAAACTAATTTTTTCAAGGATTTCAAGGGCAAATACGACAAAAGAAGCATGGGAAATCCTCGAGACTGAATTTCATGGAGATGAGAAGGTGAGAAGTATCAATCTTCAAGCTCTTAAAAAAGATTTTGAGAATCTAAAATTGAAGGATTCTGAAAATATTCAAAGTTATCATGCTCGAGTAATGGAAATTGTGAACCAAATGAGAACTTATGATGATGATATATCTGACCAACATGTTGTGGAGAAAATCTTGATCAGTTTGACGGACAAGTATGAAAATATTGTTGCTGTTATTGAAGAAACTAAAGATCTCACCAAGTTGTCATTAAAAGAATTGATGGGTTCTCTCCAAGCACATGAAAAGAGAAGATTTAAACAAACGGAGCAAACAGAGCATGCATTTCAGTCAAAGACAAAGGTGAAGGCGCAACCATTTACAAGGAAGGATGGTTACAATCAGGAGCAGAAAAAGGCTGATTGGAGGAAAAAGAATGAATATTTTAACAGCAACAAGAAGGTAGAAAACAATGACAGAGGTACAAGCTTTAACTCTAAACTATTCTGCAAAATTTGCAAAAAGACTAGTCATATGACATCTAAATGCTGGTTTAAGAGGAAACCACAATGTCATTATTGTAATAGATTTGGTCACCTCGAGAAAGATTGCAGATTTAAATTTCAGGAAAGAGCAAATTTTAATGAAGAAAAGGTGGATAACAAAGAGGAAGATTGTTTATTTTATGCGTGTCATTCTAGTCACCATGAAGATAATAATGTTTGGTTCCTCGATAGTGGCTGCAACAATCATATGTGTGAAAATGAAAATATTTTTGTGCACTGTCAAAACAAAATCAGGTGTAAAATATATTCGTGATGTTCTTTTTGTTCCAGATTTGAAGGAAAATTTGTTAAGTGTTGGACAGCTTCTGGAGCATGGTTATTCTCTTGTTTTTGAAGATAACTTTTGCAAGACTTTTGACAAGAAGAACAACAATCAGGACATTGCTCAAGTAAAAATGGAGAGCAACAGAAACTTTCCTATAACATTCGACTACAAAGCTTTAAAGGCTGATGTTGTTGAAGAGTCATGGCTTTGGCACAAAAGATTTTGTCACCTGAACTTTCAGGGATTAAAGCTTCTCAAGCAAAGAAACATGGTGGACGGACTACCGGAATTACAAAGTAAGATGGATCCTTGTGAAGGTTGTATCATGGGAAAACATCACAGAATTCCATTTCCTAAAGGGAAGTCATGGAGAGCTAGGAAACGTCTAGAGCTTATACATACCGATATTTGTGGCCCAATGAAGACTCCATCTTTGGGACAACAAAGGTATTTTATCATTTTTATTGACGATTTTACAAGAATGACTTGGATTTACTTTTTGAAGGAGAAGTCAGAAGTTTTCACTGTGTTCAAGAGATTTAAAGCTCTTGTAGAAAAGCAATCAGGTTCTAGTATAAAGTGCATTCGAAGCGATAGAGGAGGAGAACATACATCTAAAGAATTTGAAGAATATTGCAAAGACGAAGGAATTTGGAAGCAACTAACAGCTGGATATAGTCCGCAGCAAAACGGAGTTGCTGAGCGGAAAAATAGAACCATTATTGAAATGAGCAGATCCATGATGAATGAAAAAGGGCTCCCAAAAAAGTTTTGGGCAGAAGCTACAAACACGGCTGTATATATCCTTAATAGGTGTCCCACGAAAGCTGTACAGAACATGACACCTTTGGAAGCATGGAGTGGTGAAAAACCTTCTGTAAGTCATTTTAAAATTTTTGGTTGTGTTTGTTATGCCCATATTCCAGCAGAGAAGCGTACTAAATTAGATGATAAAAGTACAAAATGCATTTTTATCGGATATAGTCTTGAGACTAAATTAGCATACAGACTTTATAATGTCAAAACTAACAAACTGATTGTTAGTAGAGATGGTTTATTTGATGAAAAAGCAGCCTGGGATTGGAGAGAAAAACAAGAGGACCATATCAGTCATCCTAATTCCTCAATAATAAGTGAAGAATGTGAAGAAAGTGGCGAAAGAGAAGTACAAGCTCATACCTCAGAATCTGAATTGGAGGATGATAATGAATCTCCACCAAGAAAATGGAGGCGATTAAGCGACATCTATCAGACCTGTAATTTTGTAGTTGGTGAACCAGAAACCTTTGAAGAAGCAGTGAAGCATGATGTATGGCAACAAGTAATGGAAGAAGAAATGCATATGATTGAGAAAAATAAAACATGGGAGCTGGTAGACAAGCCTGAAGGAAGAGAAAATATCGGTCTAAAGTGGATTTACAAGACTAAGTTAAATCAAAATGGAGAAATACAGAAACATAAGGCGAGACTAGTCACTAAAGGGTTCACACAAAAGGCTGGTATTGATTTTTCAGAGACATTCTCACCTGTGGCAAGGCTAGAAACTATAAGAACCTTGATTGCTCTTGCAGCACAAAAGAGATGGAAAATTTCTCAGCTTGATGTTAAGTCAGCTTCCTTAAACGGAAAGCTGGATGAGGAAATTTATGTTGAGCAACCGCAAGGTTTCGTGGTAGAAGGGGGAGAAAATAAAGTATTAAAACTCAAAAAGGCCCTTTATGGTCTAAAACAATCGCCTCGAACTTGGTACAAAGAAATTGATACTTACCTCTTGAAAAATGGATTTCAAAGAAGTAAGAGTGAGGCAACCTTATATTGTAAAGAAAAATGGAAGCAATATTCTGATTGAGTGTCTCTATGTTGATGATCTCATCTTTACAGGAAACGATGACAAAATGATGCAAAGCTTTAAAGAACACATGATGAAGGCATATGAGATGAGTGATTTAGGGCTGCTTCACTACTTTTCGGGTATCGAAGTAACTCAGAAGGTAGAAGGGATTTTTGTCTCACAAAAGAGGTATGCAAAAAGTATTCTTGAAAAATTTAATATGTCAAATTGCAAGCTTGTTTCTACACCATTAGTTGTTAGTGAAAAGTTATCAAGTATCACTTCATCCGGGATGCAATTGAAGAAGGTGAAATTAGACTACAGTATTGCAAGTCTCAAGAACAACTCGCTGATATTTTTACAAAAGCCCTCCCCAAAGAGAAGTTCTTCTATCTACGAGATCGCATGGGAGTTGTCAAACAAGTGCATTAAGGGGGAGTGTTGGAATTAATGCACTTTCACATTCATGTATCTCTAGTATTTTCTAGTAAGATACTACTAATGACTATCTACCACCACCACACACCTCATTTGCTACCATCATGGAGCTCCTACAACTATAATTGATCATCAATAATCAACCACTAATAACAATCATAAGGAAATTATCTTAAATTTGATGATATTACTGCATAAAATAGTGATTAACAACATATAAACTTGTGATTTCTGTAGTTATAAACGGTGATAGAAGGAATGGTTTCTAGTTTCTAGAATAACTTTGGTTTCTATGTGATCACTTGCCTATATATATATAATTGTGTATCTCGTAACCTCATCAATAAAAAATATTAGGGATAATTAATTCTGACGTCCCTGAACTATAGGCTGTTTATTATCTAGGTCCCTCTCCTATTTTTCTCAATAATGCGATCCTTAAACTTTTAATTTTTTCTGATTCGCGTCCTTCCGTTAAAAGTCAACTAACAGACGTTAGTCAATGCTTACGTGTCTGATGCTTACGTGTCTAGTGCTTATGTGGCTGACTTTCCAAAAGCTTTTTTGCACCCTCGACATCCATATCCACAATCTTCTTCGATTTCCAGCATACCCCGTAAGCATTGCCAATGCTTTAGCAGCTGCTTCTTTATCCTCAACAGCTTTACCATCCAGCATCCTCACCAAAGGTGCAATGCCCCCAAATTCCCCCAACTCCTTTCGCGTTTTTATATCGTAATCCCAAATTATAAACAGCCCTAGCAGCAACAACTCTCAGTCTCTCACTCCCAACACATTACAATTCAAATCCAACACAATCCATCCCAAAATCCACTCGAAACAATAACCTCAGCAATTGGATGACACGAAACTAAACACCTAAATAACTCAACCACAACCTTCAAACCCCTAACATTCGAAACAGAATCCAATAATTCATCAAAAACTTAACCCCGCCTTCCTTCACAATAAAAAGCTTCAACCTTTCATCATTAATCAAACACAAATTACACAAACACCCAATCACATTTTCCCACAGTACAGACTTTTTCTTTGGCAAACCCGAAACCCGATTCGAGGACACGAATCAATGCTTGAATTAAAGCCAACCCTTCTGCAATGAAAACATGCTTGCTTGAAGAACTGAAACCCTAAAAATCAAAACGACGTCGGTTTTTTTAAGCTGAGGGGACGAGTTTGAATGCCGTAAGCGCAGGAGCAAATGGAAATAACATATTTTTGAATCTTATTTTAAGTTGCCAAATCAACAGAATATAAGCATTAGCCACGTAAGGATCAGCCACATAGCATTGACTAACGTCTGTTAGTTAGTTGACTTTTAACGGAAGGATGTGAATCAGAAAATATTAAAAATTTAAGGATCGCATTATTGAGAAAAATAGGAGAGGGACCTAGATAATAAATCACTTATAGTTCACGGACGTTAGAATTAATTATCCCAAAATATTATTATCGCGCGCACTTGTTATTTCCTCGTCACGGTACTTAAAATATATAATTAAGTTATTAAATATTTCTTGCGTCAGTGTAACTTTAATCAAAGATTAATTATGTTAATATAAATATTAATCACGCCTATTCATAAATAGTAATTTTTTGACAATTAAAAAATAAAGTTATTAAATAATAATTACATACTTGAGAATTTGGGATTGTTACCTCTCTATAATTATTTTTCCTTTGTGGAGTATAATCTACGAGATTTTGATAGAGTATACTGTATACTTGAATTCTTTTGGTGGATATCAAATATATGATTTTCTTCATTGTTATTTTTTTTCCCGAACATAATCTACGAGATTTTTGTAGAGTATACTTGAATAATTTAGGACGAATATTATACTTTAAGAGGGTGTATTCGATTGGGATTTTAAAAAAAAAAATTCATTCATGAAATCCGAGTGTATTCAATTGGGATTATTTAAAATCTATTAAAATCTTGGAATATTCAATTGAGATTTTAAATTATGCTACTGGTGGTATTCAATTAGGATTTCAAATTATGCTTAAAAATCCTATGATATTCAATTGAGATTGTTTAAAATTTTATTAAAATCTGAAGGCCGATGGATTTTTTTTTGGATTAAATAAAATTAGGGATTTTGTGGGATTGGTTAGTGTATTTTATGTTTTTTGAAATCACACCAAAATCAATGAGATTTTGAAGGATTGTGCTTAAATGGTAAAAAAATTATATCAACTCTATGTCAATTTATCAAGAACCCACATAAAATCAAAATCAAATACAATCAATTAAAATCCATATATTAAAAACAATCAATTAAAATCTCAACCAAATACATGGCCAGAGTTTGCATAGAATTAAAATCTGTTATATTCTATAAAAATTCATAAATTCTTTATTAAGAATTCAGTACATATATATCTCTTCTATCACTGAATGAGTGGAAAGATTATATATGTGAAAAAAATATGCAAAAGATTGTCTCTAGCTATAAATTCCATGAACACAGCTGTTTTATTCAATAACTGTGAAATCTCATATCCCTTATTATCTTTTTAAACTCATATAAACAACAAAAATCACAAATTACAGCTCATATTGCTATCAGAGAGGTTTATCATGAACATCTATAAATTGCTCGCCTCCTAGTGCAACACCCTATATATACTTATCTCTTTCATTGTTTAGTTGACAGCAATAACATTTTCTCAGTGATGAGTAATTCAAACCAACATTGTTTAACAAGCCCAATATCTACAACTCCAGGGAGGCATGGAGGAGCTCCTCATTATTCATTCAATTATGTGTCCATAAGCAGCATTTGAACAACGGTAAGTTCTCGAAAATGAAATTATCTGGTAGCATGTAGAACTGCACTGCAGACGGATTGCACCCTGTGAATACGTACAAAAAGCCCAAAATAAGGATTTAAGGATTTGTGTTCAGAATCTGCTATCGTTAGTTATATATTTATGCAGAAGAGTAGCCAGGGACACATTTCTGTTGTTGATGTTGCGTATCCACTAGGTGCAATCCCGTGCGTTTCTACAAGCTTCCAGATGATTTCCAATTCTGGGACTTACAGTTGTTTGTAATGCTGCTTCTGGACACATTATTAGTTGTTTTCATTTTCAATTTGCAGATGCTGCAGGTAATTTTATGGGAGGAAGGGTGGTCTCTCACATGAAAGCAGCAAGTATTGTTACGCTTGTACTTGTCGTTTCTACAGAAGTCTGATGTTTTAATTTTATTATCTCTAGCGTTGTTCTGCAGTGCAAGAGATCCGCTAGCCATGTACACTGATAAACCATCGGGTTCAAATAAATCATTTTCAAATATTTATTCCTTATGTTTTTCAAGCTGATACATACTTTTCCGTATGTGCATCACTTTATTCTTGCAATGATTTATTGCATTTAGTATACACATAGATAATACATTTAGAAGTAATCTATATATCTGACGTGGCGTATTCTAAATCTCTTATTCTAATTTTCCTCAATTTTGTTAGGATCATGTGCTTACCAGTGCGCTAAAAGCCAGAGCTTTTAAAGAAGATGCAACATTATTTCCTTATACTTAGGACATTAATTACAAGCGCCTCGTGCTGGACACAGAGCCCATAATATCCCCAACAATCCCCCCAGCATTTGCCTATCAGGATGCCTTCCTTGGGTTTCGAGCTTTTAGAGAAGGTGCAACCTTACTTCCTTATACATAACATATTACAAGCGCATCGTGTTCATGTTTATATAACTAGGTAGATGCTGGACACAGAGCCCATGATATCCCAACAATCCCCCCAAGTCAAGCTTCACAGCAAAGAAGTGTCTTGATCTAGTTAATGCGGATCTCTGTTGTCCCATCTCGCCATCAACGCCATCTGGGAACAAATATATTCTTTTGTTAGTCGATGATTCACTACAAGAAAACTGTTAATAAACATCACACATGAGACATCAGTCACTTCGGCCACTGATGTCTAAAGTATCATAGACATCGTCCATTTTTTATTTGATGTCCATATAGTTTTAAAACATCGCAGATTTCGAAACCAATGTCTTAAGTTCAAATATTAAAATTAAGCGCGCTGCCTCCCAATTGTTTTCCCCCCTTAGCTGAAAATCTCCTCCTTAATGTTTTTTCTTTCCCTCTAACACATACATTCAGACAAACTAAAGTCTAAAAACTAAAAACTAAAAATAGAAAAACACTCAAACCTCTCTCTCTCGACTCTCTCTCACTCACACCTCTCTCTCTCTCGACTCTCTCTCACTCACACCTCTCTCTCGACGATCTCCGCGCCGCTCCTCCTCTCTCCACCTCAGCTCCGCTCACCACCTCCTCCGCTCTCAGCTCTCTCTCGCCACTCTCCACCTCCGCAAACAGCTCTCTCTCCGCCGCTCTCTTAGCTCTCTCTGCTCAGCTCTCTCTCTCTGTTTCAAGGTTTGTCTCTTCTCTTCTGCTTATAACTTGAGGCCCCATAGTTTTGTGAATCAAAATCCGAGTTCTTAAAATTGGGGGTTTTATGAAATTGAAACCCTAATTTTGTTATTTGTTTTGTTAATTGATACTGGGTTCTCGTTGTAGCTTTATTTAAGCTAATTGGTATTTATTTTTTGAATTTATTTATTTTGTCAAAAACCCTAGTTCTGGTTGTTATTTGTTACTTGTTTATATGTTTTTGTTTGTATAGTGTGGGGTTAAATTATATGTGCATTTGATTAAATGAATGTAGGTTGTTGTTGTAAGTTTGGTTGATGTAGGCTAAATGAAATATAGGTCATAAGATATACATAATAATATTTAATCATAAAATTAGGTCTGAATTTTAGTGACATACCAGGTGGTTTGAAATGGACAAGTCTTGGATAAAGGCAGATAGAGATTCCTTACAGTATGAAATTGGTGTAGAAAATTTCTTGATTTTCGCGGAGGAAAATGCTAAAAACCCAAAGAAGATACGTTGCCCCTGTTCACGTTGTGCTAACTTCAAAAAAAACTTCTGTCAATGCAATCAGGGGTCATCTATATGAATCTGGGTTTAGTTTAGGGTATTTGGATTGGATTTGGCATGGGGAAGAGGTTGGTAACTTTATTAACTCACATACGGGTAGTTCTTGCCCTGCTAAAATTCCAACACACGTTAGCGAAACGGTTAAAGTATGTGAAGCAGCCTATAATGATGGAGAATGCGATAATGAATCAGATGACTTTATGAGGTTTGTTTCCGATGCGGAACAACCTCTTTTTGAGGGAAGTGAGTGCACCAAACTAGAGTCAGCCTTGAAATTACATAATTGGAAGGCTAGGTTTGGAGTTAGTGATAAGGCCTTCACTGATCTTCTTGAATCTGCTGGCTCGTTTCTTCCTAAAGGTAATGTGCTTCCGCCAAATATGTATGAAGCGAAGAAAACCTTGACTGATTTAGGACTTGAGTATGTTAAATTCCATGCTTGTCCAAATGACTGTGTATTATACAGGGGTCCAGTTCTCGAGTCTTTAGATGAGTGTCCAAAGTGCCAAATTTCTCGCTGGAAAATTGCAAAAGACGATAAAGTTAGGATTAACGTTCCAGCGAGAGTTATGTGGTATTTTCCGATAATCCCCAGATTCAAACGGCTTTTTAAACCTGCTGATACTGCTAAATTAATGAGTTGGCATGCGAATAATCGATCTAAAGATGGAAAGATGCGTCATCCATCTGATTCCCCTTCTTGGAGAAATGTATAAATATATATAATAATGGATTAAACAATCGGTACAGCTGTTGGCCAGTTATGTTAGTAACATATAATCTTCCTCCATGGTTATGCATGAAGAGGAAGTTTATGATGTTAACAACATTGATTTCCGGCCCGCACGAGCCTGGAAATAATATTGACATATAACTACAGCCATTAATCGATGATTTAAAAAAATTATGGGAGGAGGGTGAACCAAATGTTTATGATGCACATAGTAAATCCTACTTCACTCTCAAGGCAGTTCTAATGTGGACAGTGAATGATTTCCCGGGATACGCAAATCTGTCACGCTGCAGAAATAAGGGTTATATGGCTTGTCCAATCTGTGGTGATCAAACTGTGGCTAAATATTTAAATCATAGTAGGAAAATGTGTTACCTAGGTCATGGTCGATATTTAGACCGTCATCATCCTTATAGGAGGCAGCGAATGGCTTTTGATGGAGAACAAGAACTTGGTGATGCACCTGAGCCACTCAGTGGAGAAGAAGTGTTGGCGCAACAACAGAAACTTGAATTCAGTTTTGGGAAAGGGGGAAAGTCGAAAAAGGTGGAGTATGCATGGAAGTAAAAATCAATTTTTTTTGAGTTAGAATATTGGAAGTTTCACCACGTTCGTCATTGTTTAGATGTTATGCACATCGAGAAGAACGTGTGTGATAACATAATTGGGACACTACTTAACCTGAAATTCAAGACTAAGGACGGCGTTGCCTCTCGTCTTGATATGGTTGAGATGGGTGTAAGGCCTGATTTAGCTCCTGAAATAGGAGAAAAGAGGACATACTTACCTCCTGCCCCTTTTACTTTGTCTAGAAAAGAAAAGAAAAATAATGTTGGGATCATTGTCCAATATGAAACTACCATATGGACATGCATCCAATATTAAAAATTGTGTCTCAATGCCTGATTTGAAGTTGTATGGGCTGAAGTCCCATGATTGTCATGTCCTCCTCCAACAGTTACTACCGGTTTGTATTCGTTCCGTGCTTCCGAAAAATGTAAGGGTAAGTATAATCAGATTATGCTTTTTCTTCAACTCTTTGTGCAACAAAGTCGTAGATGTGTCCAGATTGAGTAAACTCCAATCAGATGTGATTCTGACCTTGTGCGAGTTGGAAAAAATATTCCCTCCATCATTTTTTGATGTTGTGATACATCTAACAGTCCATTTAGTAAGGGAATTGCGTTTATGTGGCCCGGTTTTTTATAGGTGGATGTTTCCATTTGAACGATTTAATAAAATATTGAAGAGTTATGTACGGAACCGATTTTATCCGGAAGGTTGTATAGCTGAAGGTTATATTAAAGAAGAATCAATTGAATTTTGCACGGGGTTCTTTACCGAGAGTAGCAGAATTGCTGGTCTTGACAAAGATGAAAATTTTTCTGGTCCAGTTGGTGGCGTGACAATGAAGTCGGTGGCAGAAAAGGAACGAGATGAGGCACATCTCACAGTCCTCCTTAATAATATTGAAGTGGAAGCATATATTAAGTAAGTAAATTATTTATACGTAGTATTTCTTATAAGTCCTGTAGTAGTCCCTTTTTATAATGGTTTTTTCTTATTTAATGTAATTATGATCAGGTTGCATAAGGAATATTTGGAAAGAATTTACGAAGGAAAAAAGAAGGGTGCACAATGGCTATTGGGAGAGCACAATCGACAATTTGCAGACTGGTTTCAACAGACAGTTGGGTGACATTCTTCTCCTATTTTATTTCAATTTTCTTCAATTTGTGATTTACTTGATATCAACTTATAGGCCTTATGACTTTATGTGCAGGTGAGTACAGAAATCAGTGACGGGAAAGCCATTTCAGAAACAATAAGATGGTTGGCAGGAAAACCATCTTATTCAGTGTTGACTTATGAAGGCTATGTGGTTGACGGGGTCCGATACCACACAAAGGAGCGAGATAATGCTAGGGTAGTTCAAAACAGTGGCGTGTCATTAGTTGCTAGGACAGTCCAAGTGTCCAGTGCTAAGGATATAAATCCTATAGAGGGTGATTTAACATTTTATGGCATTATAGAAGAAATATAGGAGTTATACTACCACGCATTCAAGGCCCCTTTATTTTTGTGTACATGGGCATCAAATGATAGAGGTATCAAGTCCGATGATCTTGGCTTTACACTCGTGAACTTCAATCGACCAGGCCACAAGAAGGACAAATATGTCTCTGTTGATCAAGTCAACCAAGTATTTTATCTTGAGGATCCATGTGATGCTCATTGGTCAGTTGTGTTATCATCGACAACTAGAGATTATCATGCCCTGTATGACGAAGATGTTCCAGAGCAGATATCGTGGAATCCTCCCCCGTTCTGTTGCCATATCCCGATATGTGACCCTACTATTAGTGTTGATGCAACTGTTAGTAATAAAAGAGAAAATGTAGAGGGGATTTGGGTTAAGCAGTGATAGGTGTCTATATATTTAGCAATATAGTCATCTGCAATATAGCAATATGTACTTGTTTGAATTGTACTTGTTAAATTTAGCAATATGTACTTGATTGAATTGTATCTGTTAAATTTAGCAATATGTACTTGTTTGAATTGTTTGCATTGTAATTGTTTGAATTTTCTCTGCATTTTACATTATAGCTGTGATTGAATTTTGCATATTGTTTGAAATATGCATATTGTTTGAATTTGGCATTTTATTTGAGTTACTGTGGACTTATAATGTGTGTGTGTGTTATTTGTGCAGATTGAAACATGGCACCTAAAAAGCAAAGGAAAACACAGAAGGCTGGTAATGCAAGTGGAGACACTAAACTGCTGGAGAATGAGATCACAGCATCACAAATCCAAGAAAACCAAGAATTGCAGGCATCGGAACCTCAACAAGCTGGATCAGAGCAACTAACTGTTAACACAACTGGGACAGTTGTAAAAAAATCTGGAGGTAAGCGCGGGGTATGCGCAATGTACAAAGTAATTGTGAAGAAGGCTCATGGGAAAAAGTCTAAAGTCACTTGTGATGAGTATGGAATGCCTAACGGGGAAACAAGGGCCCGATTGCAGTCCTACATCGGTATGTTGGCCAGGACTACAGTTCCAATCGATATTGAGAGTTGGCCCAAGGTTGATCCTGAATTAAAAGCGAAGATTTGGATGGATATTCAGGTACTTTGTAATAATGCTTTAGTTTGTAATAATGCATTTCTATATTCACATTTTTAACGTAATATTAAAATTCATATCTTATTTGTGTATTTTCCAGTCGACATTTAAAATAGGTCCACATTGTGACGACATTGTCTTAAAGTCTGCTGGCTCGAAATGGCGACAATTTAAAACTGATTTGACGAGGAAGTTTGTGCTGCCATTTGTTGGAGACAAGAAAAAGTTGAGTAAGCCACCAAGGAGATATGCTTATGTTAGCAAGTCCACCTGGAAGCGATTTGTGAAACAGAGGACAAATTCTGCCTGGACGGTATAATTTGTTGCACTCTTAATTTTGCTACTCAATTTTCTGTTCACTTTACTATTTTGCACATATATGACATGTAATTTGCTGATGTTGTTCTTAGCAAATCAATGAAGCACAAAGCAACAGGGTTTCTCAAAGAAAGTATCATCACCGCTTGTCCAGGAAGGGTTATATAGGTTTAAAAGAAGATGAAGTAAGAACACTTTTATCTCTGCACAGTTATCATGGATTTTAACAACTTAACAACTTTTTATGGAAAATGCAATTTAACAGATCAAAAAAGGCAAGTTGGAGCCAGGTGTCGAACCAGATAGAGCCATTTTAATGAAAATGGCTCGTAAGCGAAAAATTGACGAAGAGGTCGAAGAGGTTAAAGAGGTCGATGAGGTTGAAGAGGTTAAAGAGGTCGATGAGGTCGACGAGGTTTCAGAGGTCGATGATGAATTTGTTGTTGTATGCAAAAAAATTGTAAGCTTTCTAAATTATATTTGCATACTAGCTAGTAGGGCCATCAATTATAATTAAAATATAAATTTCTTGATTTTTTGACCAATTCTGTTTCTTTTATGTCAATAGGATGATTTGTTGGAAAAGAAAAAGGCAGGTGAATTAGAGTTCTATGGAGCTGAAGATGTTCTTACCACAGCTTTGGAGAGTCAAGAGCATTCCGGAAAGGTCCGGGTTGTTGGAGGGTACATAACCCCAAAACAATACTTTAAGCTGCCGAGAGAGAAAAAAAATTCGAATCACAAAGGAAGAGTTGATGGCCCGTGATCGGCAAAGGGATGAAAAGACGGAGAAAAAGATGCAGGCTCTTGAGGCAGAGATTGCTCAGTTAAAGGCAATGTTTGCTTCAAGTGTTGGTCCTCAGTCCCCAAAGCAGCCTGAAAAGGCAAGTTCCCAGCCTGAAAAGGAAAGTCCACAGCTTGAAAAGGAAAATGTGGATGATGATGAGGAATGTGTCATGTATGATCAACCTAAGCCTACACCTCCTGCAGTTTCGGTATAATTTCCTGAATTTTTTGTATTTAATTAAATAATTTCCTGAATTTATAAATTCTTTTTGCCTTAATTTTTTTAATTTGGTCATTTACGTATTGTAGGGGCAAAGATCTTGTGAATTATCTGTGGACAAGAAAGAAAATAAAGTTGCATTTGGTATGGTGTATCCTAGCGTGGATAGAGAAAAAGTTCATGGAATTGATATACCAGATGGCCATAAGTGTGTTTCTGTCGACGGCCTCATCAAACCAGATGCCTTGCTTCCGGTGCCGATACGTGGTGAAATGGTGACAGTCCGCGATGCACTTGGCTCTTTTGTAGCATGGCCTGAGGAATTAATCAGCTACACAACTGCAGTGGTATGTGAATTCTTTGTTTGAGATGTTGAATTTTGATTCGTAGTAGGAATATATATGTGATGTGTATACTTGACATTTTTTATGGTTTGATTATCTACAGGTTAAGAAGAAAGATAGGTTGCGGCCAAGTGCACAAAAAAATCAGAATGATCAGTTGCAGAAAATTAAGTCGCAGTTCATTAGTGTGAAGCCAAGTCCAAAGGTGCCGAAAGGCTTTAATTTATTGTACAAACACGCAACAATCTGGATGAAAAATACAGGCGTTTCGATAAAGATTGTATGCGATCCGGATGTGTTTGGACATGAAAAGACAGTTTACTTGATAGATGAGAATATCTTGTCATTGTTGGAGTTTAAAATGCTAGGACAAGCTGTACTTGCAGCTTACATGGCGTAAGTTTTCTTTTTCTGTTAATTTTCTATTTTCTTTTTCTTTTTCTGTTAATTTGCTAGTTGTTCGTAGTTATAATGTTTGCACTTTTTTTCGTAGGCACCTGCATAATGAGATCTCTGAACAACAAACACTGGCAGAGACATTTGTATTTATTGACCCGGGATCCACTTATCACTTAAATGCCAATTTTGAAAAATACATTGTTGAAGGCTGTTCTTTTGGCCACACAATCAGATGTAAGTTGTTTATTAAATTTTACTTATATTAAAAACTTGTATAAGAAACATCTGCTGTAAAATGTTTATAATTTTTGATGAAAACAGTATGCATTGGATTCTGACTATTATTTGGGAAGGCGAAATATATATTCTCAATCCGCTCCCTCACCCAACACAATTTCCAGAGCTTGAAAAAGTGTTATCAAGGTAATTTTTATTTTTCTTAATTAACATTTTGATGGAAATTAAATGTCAATTCTTAAACCGTGTACATTGTATATGCAGCGCGATTAAGACGTTTAATTCTGAAACTGGTAGGAGCAACAAGCCAGCTAAGGCAAAGTTTTTAAGTGTAAGTACTTTTACACTTCATCATTTGAGTACATAGTTATAGTTAATAAGTAGTTTAATTGTGGTGTAATTTTAATTTTTCAAATAGGGATATCCCAAACAACCTGGTGGCCATGAATGCGGTTACATAGTCATGCGTTACATAAAAGAAATTATCGCTGACACAAGATTAAGTTTTACTTCAAAGGTATGCATAGTTGTTTTGCTATATATATATCAGATACCTTTTAGTTATATACGTGCACTTATCAATTTTCATGAATTTGTTAGTGGCTGGCCAAGAGTCGAGTTTCTTACACCGAGGAGCAGCTTGATGAAGTGCATATTGAGTCTCTCCAGTTCTGCCAGGACCACATAGGACCAGTACTTTCTTAGCAGTCGAGGTTTCAACTGTCTAAACATTTTGGTTGCGGACAAGTGGAGGTTTCTACCGTGAACAATTTGATATGCAGTAACTAGTAGTTTTTTGGTAGCTTTTGTGGATTGAATGGGTACAATGATAAGTGGTTTGCATATGCTTAAGTATTTAGTAGTTTGTTTTGCGTATTGAACGACGTATGATCTTAGTTGGTTTTGTGTAGTAGTTGGTTTGTTGGTTGATGGCAGAATTGTTGTTGGTTTTGCAAATTGAATTTGTTTGGTTGGATTGAAGTAGATTTGGATGTGTATTGTGGATGGTGCAATATATATTCAGGATGGTATATTATCGATGCCAGTTTTTTAAATTCTGTTTGTGCATGGATGGACATTAGTTTTTTTAATATAACCGTAGAAAGTAATATCTATTTGTAAGAAGCACATCAGATTTTTCAACAAATTTTGATGTCTTAAACTAAGATACAAATCAGTTTTTTTGCTTTAAAACAGATGTCTAAAAATAATAAAGTCATCACCTCAAAGAGATGTCTATTGGAAGAATGCACATCACAATTTTTCTGTAAAGACTGATGTCTCTACAAAAATAGACATCATCTAAAGACGATGTGAAAAATTGTTAAGTACATTAGTTATTTTCTAAAAGAATCGATGTCTATAGAGACAATGACATCAGTACAAGGTGATGTTTAAAACAAAATAGAAATCACTTTCTTGTGTAAAACCTGATGTTCAAGCCTTTAATTAGTTAGTGTAATTACATGTTATATGTCTTAAATTGCAAGTAACTTTAGTATAAACTTAAGTAAAAGTAATATATTTTGTAAGAAATGGTGGCATAGACATATGAATATCAGTAAAAAAATGATGTGTGAGTAAGGTTTTCACATCAGTTGTCGACTGATGTCTAGAATAGACATCACCGACATCAACATCAGTCTAAAAAACTAAAGACATCGGCCAGAAACTGATGTCTATTAGCTTTTTGCTTGTAGTGATTTCAGCTGATTTATGTGGGTGTACATGATTAAAGCAAAGATGAAGCATTGGATGGTTTTAAAAAATTGAAGGCAACTCTTTTTGCTTGTGCAACAGGCATATGTGACACCAATCTTATATGACTTCTATAACTACGATCTTGGCAAGGCAGTCTTATATATAAAGGAGGATCTCAAGAGGCTGACGTGTCTTCTAAATCTCTTATTGTATTTTTCATCAATTTCTAGGATTTTAGTACTTATTGTTCTTTTGAAAACTTGAAATTCCCGCCAGAAATTGAAAGATCACACTATTAATTATTGAACTTTACCATAAAGACGGAAACCAAAAGCTTTAACTCAGTTTGTTGAATATTTTTATATATACACACAAGTATATATTTTGTGCCTGCGAAGAAATTACAGGAGTGGAGGGGAAATGAGGGAGTAGAGCAATGATGAAGACATGAGAAATCAGCGGTTCCGAAAATGGTTATGTCAGTGCAGCCAGAAGTGGATGTCAAACGCACCGTCTTTTATGGAAAACGACCGGCATGAATGTACTCGTCTTGCCATATGCCTTTGCACATGTAATATATAGGTGGATATGACGTTCCCGGATAAATTGAATTTTCTTATTTGTACCATATATGTTAAGCAAGTCCCTCTTCTTTTCTCTAAAAAGGTATTGGTAGAAATACCATATAATGCTCTTGCACAAGTTGGAGTGTATTATGTATAGTATTATCGTTTATGCAATGATCGGATTTGATTGGACAGTAGTGAAATTCTTTTGGTATGTATTCTTCACGTTCTTCACCCTTTTATGCAGCACTCTTTTTGGAATGATGACTATGGTGGTGACTCCTAATGCCGACATTATTGCAATCATTGCTGCTGCACTTTTTGCATTATAGAATATTTTTTTAGGATTTTTTTAGGAGATGAACATATTTATACAGAAATAACATATAGTAAATGTCTAAGCTAATAAATGAGATGCGGCTATTTACTGTTGAGCCACAAAGTCATGGTCTGCTGATCTAGGAGAGTTGACAATGTGCCAATATGAACTAGTGACTTTAACAGCAACTCCTACGGGTTCGTGTTCTCATGAATGCAGATGGCAGGAGACTATTGGGACTGGGGAGCTTGTGTCCTTATGCATTACATGACTAATTTCAAAGCGGTCATGTGGGGAATACAATCAGGAGCTGGCATGGGATTTCACAAGGTACACATCGAGACTAATGACTTCCCTGCTTTCAATTTGATCTGATATGAAGAAAAAATGATCATGGAAGATTACTTAGTAGAAGTCATGACTATGTTTAAAACAATCCATGCAAATAACTTCAAACTCAGCAAAACATATCGCATTGTCACTCGAGTCCCAGATAAAATGCAGCACAAGAATTAATGGCTATGTATGGTTCGTAAAACCTTGCGGCCTTTGCAGCAGTCCCTGCTCTATTCGGCAACTTGTGTCATTTTATCCTACGTGACACGGGCTTGGCATTTCTATTTAAAATAGTAGCTAATTTTGGGTTTGGGGGAGGTTCTTCAAGAACTCTCACAACCTATGCAATTAGACGAGGAGGCTCGTGAAAACGCCATGTTGACAAACCAAACTCATCATGTCCCTTAAGGTGTTGAATTTTAATAAATCATATTTTAATAATTAATAAATTAAAATTATTTTAGTTTTTCAAAATTATTTTTTATAAATTTTATTATCATATTACAAATAATTATTTTTCTAATACTCTACGCAACACATGTATTTGACTATTGTAATATCAAATGTACATGAATGATCCAGTTAGCTACCCTTCATATATATATATATATATATATATATATATATATATATATATATATATATATATATATATATATATATATATATATATATATATATATATATATATATATGGGCTTACTCCACTACAAAATAATTAGCCTAGAAACTAGAAACTAGTCGCTGATCAATTTTTCACCACTGTTTTTATCTGCATAAATCACTAATTTGGATATCATATATCACTATGTTATATATAAGAAATGTGAAAAATATAGATATATAAATAAATACACATATATATAATGTATATCATCATTATCTTCACTCACAGTACATTAATGAAACTACTTGCATCATTATCAACCTCTTCCACTACTATAACAATGATTTGCCTATTGCTCCTTGTCATCATAACTTGTAACTACTAATGACTATCTACCACCACCACACACCTCATTTGCTACCATCATGGAGCTCCTACAACTATAATTGATGATCAATAATCAACCACTAATAACAATCATAAGGAAATAATCTTAATTATTAAAAATAAAATTGATGATATTATTGCATAAAATAGTGATTAACAACATATAAACTTGTGATTTCTGTAGTTATAAACGGTAATAGAAGGAATGGCTTCTAGTTTCCAGAATAACTTTGGTTTCTATGTGATCACTTGCCTATATATATATAATTGTGTATCTCGTAACCTCATCAATAAAAAATATTATTATCGCGCGCACTTGTTATTTCCTCGTCACGGTACTTAAAATATATAATTAAGTTATTAAATATTTCTTGCGTCAGTGTAACTTTAATCAAAGATTAATTATGTTAATATAAATATTAATCACGCCTATTCATAAATAGTAATTTTTTGACAATTAAAAAATAAAGTTATTAAATAATAATTACATACTTGAGAATTTGGGATTGTTACCTCTCCATAATTATTTTTCCTTTGTGGAGTATAATCTACGAGATTTTGATAGAGTATACTGTATACTTGAATTCTTTTGGTGGATATCAAATATATGATTTTCTTCATTGTTATCTTTTTTCCTGAACATAATCTACGAGATTTTTGTAGAGTATACTTGAATAATTTAGGATGAATATTATACTTTAAGGGGGTGTATTCGATTGGGATTTTAAAAGATTTTTTTCATTCATGAAATCCGAGTGTATTCAATTGGGATTATTTAAAATCTATTAAAATCTTGGAATATTCAATTGAGATTTTAAATTATGCTACTGGTGGTATTCAATTAGGATTTCAAATTATGCTTAAAAATCCTATGATATTCAATTGAGATTGTTTAAAATCTATTAAAATATGAAGGCTGATGGATTTTTTTGGATTAAAAAAAATTAGGGATTTTGTGGGATTGGTTAGTGTATTTTATGTTTTTTGAAATCACACCAAAATCAATGAGATTTTGAAGGATTGTGCTTAAATCGTAAAAAAATTATATCAACTCTATGGCAATTTACCAAGAACCCACATAAAATCAAAATTAAACACAATCAATTAAAATCCATATATTAAAAACAATCAATTAAAATCTCAACCAAATACATGGCCAGAGTTTGCATAGAATCAAAATCTGTTATATTCTATAAAAATTCATAAATTCTTTATTAAGAATTCAGTACATATATATCTCTTCTATCACTGAATGAGTGGAAAGATTATATATGTGAAAAAAATATGCAAAAGATTGTCTCTAGCTATAAATTCCATGAACACAGCTGTTTTATTCAATAACTGTGAAATCTCATATCCCTTATTATCTTTTTAAACTCATATAAACAACAAAAATCACAAATTACAGCTCATATTGCTATCAGAGAGGTTTATCATGAACATCTATAAATTGCTCGCCTCCTAGTGCAACACCCTATATATACTTATCTCTTTCATTGTTTAGTTGACAGCAATAACATTTTCTCAGTGATGAGTAATTCAAACCAACATTGTTTAACAAGCCCAATATCTACAGCTCCAGGGAGGCATGGAGGATCTCCTCATTATTCGTTCAATTATGTGTCCAGAAGCAGCATTTGAACAACGGTAAGTTCTCGAAAATGAAATTATCTGGTAGCATGTAGAACTGCACTGCAGACGGATTGCACCCTGTGAATACGCAACATCGACATCAGAAATGAGTCCCTGCAGGCCAGTAAGCACAGTTACAAAAAGCCCAGAATAAGGATTTGTGTTCAGAATCTGCTATCGTTAGTTATATATTTATGCAGAAGAGTAGCCAGGGACACATTTCTGTTGTTGATGTTGCGTATCCACTAGGTGCAATCCCTCCTCAGTGCGTTTCTACAAGCTTCCAGATGATTTCTAATTCTGGGACTTACAGTTGTTTGTAATGCTGCTTCTGGACACATTATTAGTTGTTTTCATTTTCAATTTGCAGATGCTTCCGGTAATTTTATGGGAGGAAGGGTGGTCTCTCACATGAAAGCAGCAAGTATTGTTACGCTTGTACTTGCCGTTTCTACAGAAGTCTGATGTTTTAATTTTATTATCTCTAGCTTTGTTCTGCAGTGCAAGAGATCTCTAGCGTTGTTCCTTATGTTTTTCCTGATATATACATTTCCGTATGGGCACGACTTTATTCTTGCAATGATTAATTGCATTTAGTATACACATAGAAAATACATTTAGAAGTAATCTATATATTTGACGTGGCATATTTTAAATCACTTATTCTAATTTTCCTCAATATTTTTAGGATCATGTGCTTACCGGTGCGCTAAAAGCCCGAGCGTTTAGAGAAGGTGCAGCCTTATTTCCTTATACTTAGGACATTACAAGCGCCTCGTGCTAGACACAGAGCCCATAATATCCCCAACAATCCGCCCCCGTGTTCGTGTTTATATAACTAGGGAGATGCTGGACACAGAGCCCACAATATCCCAACAATCCCCCCCCAAGTCAAGCTTCACAGCAAAGAAGTGTCTTGATCTTATTAATGGGGATCTCTGTGGTCCCATCTCGCCCGCAACGCCATCCGGGAACAAATATTTTCTCTTGTTAGTCGATGATATCAACCGATTTATGTGGGTGTATATGATTAGAGCAAAGATGAAACATCGGATCGGTTTAAAAAATTGAAGGCAACTCTTTTTGGTTGTGCAACAGGCATTTGTGACACCAATCATATATGACTTCTATAACTACGATCTTGACAAGGGAGTCTTATAGGATTTCCCTTCTTATTGATTAGTGTTTTGAAATTTTGAAATTCAAGGCAGATATTGCTTGCTATTAATATTTTTCGAACTATCATTTCGGTTAGCTAGGTATCTATAAAGACAGAAACTAAAAGCTTTATTTTTTCCACATAATGAATTTATATATATATAGAGAGAGAGTGAGAGAGTACTACTCCAATAAAAACCCTCTTAATCTACAAACCTAAAACCGAGCTCCAATATCACTAAATTCTAAACACACTATCACTAAATCTTTCAACAACCCCACCTCCATCTTCTCCGGCTCCGCCTCCGCTCCTGGCAACTCCATGTCCGCCGCTCCCTCCATGTCTACCGCCCCCGCCGCCCCGTTCACGTTTACCATCCCTCCGGTTCGCCTCCACCGTCTCTACCACCAACGTCAACCCCACCTCCACCGCCTTCATCTCAACCTCTGCCACCACGACGTCCACCTCGACTTCTACCACCACCACCTTCACCCCAGCCAACTATCTCAGCCCCTACCTCTGCCATACTCGACATCTACCTCCACCTCCGCCATCTCAACCCCCACCCCCGCATCCTCCATGCTCCCGCCCCTTTTGTGTCCACCACCTCCATCTCCAGCGTCGTCACAACCATCAGAATCAACAAACAAGACAAATCTGGAGGTCTTCATCAAGTTCGAGAGATTTTCACTGATCTTCTATATCGAATATCACTAATTCTACAGTGAATATCACTAATTTCTAAAGCGAAAATCACTAAAATGTACAGCAGATATTACTAAATTATATACCAGAATATCACCGATTTTTGTATACATATCAGCCGCTGGTGGTGATGATAATGGTGTAATCGGAAGCAATGACATGAGTGCAGTGTTGGTAGGAGTGGGTCGGCAAAGATGTGGTAGCAGAGGTGGAGAGAGAGGAGAGAGAGAGATGAAGGGGGTTTGATAAAAGAGATAATGTGGAGTTGGTGGGTAGTATAAAAGAAAGGTTTTTAGTTTGTATTTAGAGGGTGATTTGTATTTGATCATGAGCCCCTCTCTCTATATATATATATATGTGCACATATATATATATATAGAGGGCTACTCTAGTGAGAACTTTAAGTGGTGAGAACTAGATACTGGGCTTAAAATAGAACTAGATATTGAGCTAAAATTAGGCCCATTAACATAATCATTCTAAACGTCCGCGATTTTTAAAAATTAAAATCAGTTCCAACAACGTTACCCACTCAAACTCTCACTAGCAAATCACCCCCAAATTACAGAAATCTCTCAACAACGTTGCTCGATTGCTGTGTTTTGCTGCTCAACGCTGCTCAATTTGTTCTTGCAAGTGTTCGTCGACATTGTTCCTTTCACTACTCTAACGATTCACTTTTAAATTTGAGTAGTTATGTAAATAGATTCATCATTACGAATCACTGATGTTAGATACTTTATTTTTTGCAGATTTCGTGCTTAGATGAACAAACATATCTCGAGCACTAAAAAAATTGTATGTGAGTTGTACATATAGTATGCATGTGTTTTTAGTTTGTTTTTGTGAAGTGCTTATCACTTAATCACTTGCAAAGCAATAAGTTTGTATTTAATTTTAGTTTCAACTGTATTGGAAGCAACTTGTATATGTGTTTAATTAAAAAGTTTTCTTAGGGTTTTGTTTAGGATTTAATCAGTTTAAGATGTGCAGAGCACTAATTATGTATTTGTAGATTAGTGCTCAGAGGTTGTGATAGGCGGCGGTATGTTTATTTACTTTCTGTGTTTGCATTTGATTTGAGGTGTATTTTATCGAATTTAGTGCTAGTGTTATTTGTAGGTGTATTTGTAGTTTGAGCATTTTATTGTCTCATTTAGTACTAGTGTTACCGTTGGTGTTGATGGTATTGAGTTCGTTTAGTGTCAACTTGTAAGACAGAGTTTTATGCTTCATCAGATTTGAAAGTTGCAGCTATGTAATTTACACTATTTTACCATGTGCAGAGCATCTAATATTTGGTGAAACTAGAATGGAAGCACTTTTCACATGTACGTAAATTTTAACTCACTTTATAAATTTTTCTCCATATTAATTGTTTATTTGGTTATGTCACTATTGTTATTGATCTATTTTTGTTTTAGGTGCTTTATTTGATCTTACTTAGTGTTTTAGGAGTTTTAGCTGTGATATCTAGGTTTCCTGAAAAATGTTGATTAATTATTCTTGCAAGGTCTGGAATATGGGAGGTTATCTTAGGTTGTTCATTTGCAGTAGAACAAACATGTAATATAACCTAGTATGTGTTGCTGTTAGTTTTTACCTCGAGGTGCACTTGCGCCTGTGGCAAGAAACAAATATAGCCCTGTGTCCGTGACTAGACATAACCAACATTAAAGCCAGCCTGAAAATATATATAGCTAAGTTAATGTGTGAAATGTGAATTGCCAGCAAATATATTGTGTGAGGTTTAGAGAAAGGCTGCAGCATTGATGCATTGTTTTAGCTGGTTTTCGTCACAATTCCCATCATGTTTTGGATCAACAATATCTTTGAATTTTCCTTTTGTGATCAGTGGCTCTGACCATTCAGTTATTGTCCTTTTGACACCACCAGGGAGCTTCTCAATTGGCTTTCTTCCAGTGAAGATCTCTAGTAACATGATCCCAAAACTATACACATCACACCTCTCAGAAACCTTTACCCACATAGTATTAGACTTGACTAGCAAGTATGATCTGTACTTATTAATGTTTTTTGTATCTTGTTCTGTTTGTTTTGCCTAAATTTTTTTTGCTTGTATGATCTCTCCTTATAAATGTTTTATGTCCTGTAGCCTTTCATGTATCATTTTCACTCATGACTTTGGATAAAATATACACAAAAAAGCACTTAAGTACACACAAAAAATCACTTGG
Source organism: Daucus carota subsp. sativus (assembly GCF_001625215.2). Taxonomy (NCBI): domain Eukaryota; kingdom Viridiplantae; phylum Streptophyta; class Magnoliopsida; order Apiales; family Apiaceae; genus Daucus; species Daucus carota. Next base: position 28,902,934 of record NC_030389.2, on the reverse strand, counting down.
AAGTATAAAAAAATACACTTAACTATAAAATATGCACAAAGCACTTAGAAGTATACACAAAGCATTTAAATACACAAGGCATCTACTCTGTTGCTATGTGCTACATGTGCGTGATTTTAAATGATATATTTTCTTGTATCAGGATCCAGTAGAAGGCAAAGCAAAAGATTAAAGAAAAAAGCTTTCCAACCACATCATCTTCTGCTCCATGCAATATCGAAGATGATGGTCGTCAAGATGTTACTGAAATGATGAGGAATCCAACATTCAGTGATGATGAAGACTTTGAAACACCAGTACCAAAAACAAAATCAAAGCCCTATATTACAAAACCTCGGAATAGAGGACGAATAACCATTTTTTCCTGTTTGCCCTTAATATCTCATCCACTTCTTGAAATGGTCTGTTCAAAATCTTTATTAAATGCACAAAGCACTTACTAGTATACACAAAGCACTTAAGTATACACAAAAAATATTCACAAGTATAAAAAATACAATTAGGTATAAAATATGCACAAAGCACTTAAAAGTATACACAAAGCACTTACTAAAAAATTCCTTATAGTGGCAAACTTTAAGGAACTATGAAGATTTTGGGATATTTGTTATGAGACATATGGAGACTTATATGGGTGAACAGAATACGTACAACTATTTTAACCTTTTTTCTATTTTTTGTTGATTCAGATGGGACAGAGAGCACAACTTGAACGATTAAGGGTGAAAAACTCAAATGCAATCCTTACATTTCAGTTGAATGAATACAGAGATATTGAACCAAAGCAGGCAAAAGGCTTCTACAAAAAGATTGCAGACAAGACACTCATGTCCATTGTACTCGCATCAAGTTCATGGAAACCCAAGAACACAGAGATACAAGGGAATGTTATATTTCCAGACAATGAAACAAGACATGAAGAAGCATGATGAAGTACCTGACTGCTAGAAAGTTTAATGTATAGAATTCTATTTGTCGTAAAAACATATATCACTTGTGTTAAATATTTGAATTTCAGTCATTACTAGTGCTTTAAGGAATTTATTAATTACTTGTTGTGCATGTAGATATCATTCCATATTTTTTACTCATCTTTTACATTCAGTAAGTAACAATTCACAAATTCATAAGTGATTGCAAACTAAATAGAAGAAAAAGAACTTAAATATCAACATACACCAAATAATTCAAAATAAAAGAACATAACGATTCAAAAATTAACATACACATAGACATGTATAACACCTAAAAAATATGTATTCAAAGCCCTAAAAGATGTTATTAAATCACCAAATTTAGATAAGCTAAAAATAAAATACAAAGCACTATAATATATATCACTACTAGAATTAGTGCCTACGACATCGGTGCTTAGACATCGGTTGGTCAGACGACCGATGTTAACATCATTAAACACATCAGTATTTTTTTAAACGATGTTACTGTGAAATTTAGACATCGGTTGAGAAAATAACCAATGTCAATAGTTATTTTCAAAAAATGAGAATCGTGAAGTAGACATCGGTTCAAGGCATAACCGATGTAGATATCTGACCGTTATTAAATCATATTTTTAAAAAATTAAAAAACAACAGCTTATTACTTTTGCCCCGTTTATTTCCCTCACTTAACAAAAATCAAAACCCGCCCCTCTTTTCCCTCCCGACACTTTAACCAAATACCTCCTCCCTCCCGAAATATTCCATCTCCCTCCTCCATCCCGACACATCTCCCTCTCCCTCCTCCCTCCCTACACTTCTCACCTCTCACTCCCCCACTCTGTCGCCTCGCTGTCACCTCCGCATCTCTCACATTTCACTGGTGTCTCTCACATCTTCGTCGTATCAAATTAGGGTTTCAATTTAACCCCAAATTGGTGCTTCGAGAATCACCTAATTTCTCAACCTGAAGCACCTAATTTCTCTCTAATTAGGTTTATTTCGATTAAGTTTTGTTTTCACTAATTTTTGGGTTTTTCATTTTTGAACAGATCTGGAGGTTTGAAGGCTTGAAGAAGTTTTACTGAACTTGAAGAGTTTACACTGAACTGGAAGAGGTTTGTCTTATTTTGTTTGTGTATAGCTCTGTTATAAGCTTTTGTTCAGTGCATATCAAACCTGAGGTTATAGAAGATGTATCTTCCTAAGTTGAAACCTACTTTTCGAGGGTCTTTGTAATTTAAATTGTATTTGTTTTGTGGAAATTGGATATTATAAAAGATTATGTTTGTGTATCTATAATTGTAAGGACCTGAGTTTGGTTATACATGTTGTTTTATATGGTGATTTAATTTGATTGGATTTCGACTCGATGCCTGTGATTTTGCTTAATTTTGAGTTTTGTGTGTGAATTAGAAGTTGTGAACAGGGCTCAACAGGGCTCCAGGAATAACTGGTCTGCTACATATCAACTGCTGCATGGACAAATTTGAGGACCTGGAAAATCACTTAAGTATCAGCATTTTCCACTCGTTCTCAACAGCCTGGAGGGTATAATCTACACTCACCTATCTACTTACTATCTTCAATTCTGAACTAAGATAATTAACAGCTATTGTATATATGAGAACCACCAGTGTGTTCAGTATTTCACACAAATATTCATGCAACTATTATTACATTACCTTAGTAAATTCTTTTAGTGCAGATTAAAGCAGAAATGCCCTTGGCCGTGGCTAGCAATGACAACTTCATATGGGATCCTTGTAATTACGCTTCTCATTGCCCAAATATTTCATGCAACTATGAATAGAATAACCAAGGTTGAGGATGATTTCCAAAAGATGAGAGAGCTGAAAAACATGCTGAGGCAGACGATGCAAGCCTCGAAGGAAATGAAGCATAGTTTAGAGTCATTCTTAGCAGTTTATTTCTCAAGCTGTTATGTATTTAATTTAAATATGTTTTGCTTGGTTGGATGAAAGTTGGATTGTAGTTAGTAGGTACTTGGTTTTCTGGATTGAAATTGGAGAAGTGAATATATATAATGTTGTGATATGATGATTGTATATGGCTTGTTTGTATTTGATTTGGTATATATATTTTAATTCAGGGGTGCCCATTTTAATTCAATTCAAAACACATCGCTTGTATATTAAATTAACTGATGTTAAAAATCTTGAAATTACAATAGTTTAATGAAACATAACCGATGTCTAAAATGGGATAGATATCACGTACATCCTAGAAGCGTTGTGCAAGTCTATTTTAGACATCGGGTTTTACCCGATGTCTTTGCACATATATCTTTAACATCACACGCGAAGACATCGCTCTCTTTTTACATAGACATCGGTTTTTAGCCGATGTCTAAGGGCTTTTTTCTAGTAGTGTATACAAAGCACCAAAATATTTACATACAAAACACTGAAAAATGTACACAAATTACTAAAATAAAAAATAGCTGAACTAAAAACAATGACTAAATCTTGACATTATCATCAAATATTATCTTTACGGAGCTTAGAAAATCACACTATAATTTCTTAATGATATTACAGAGTCTTTATTCAAAAAATTGAGAAAAGTAATAAAGTAGTTCAACTTGATCTTCATCACTCCAATCACTTTGATAATCCTCTCCGGCAGGTGATTTTTTTTCTTGCTCCTGTGATCCTTCGTGGCCTTGTTGTCCTTGGCCCTCCTGAAAGCCACCACAACCTTGTTGTCCTTGGCCATGCTCATGTGCCAAGTGGGGACATGCCATCTCAAGTTGCCCAGCATCATTCATCACCACAAAGATCATAATTGCCTTGCAATCGAAGAAGATAGTTGACAAGCCTCCCTGAACAAACACATCAATCAAGATCACCCAAATAAATACATTTATAAACATCGGCATATCCAGTGAGAATGAAATGAACATACCTGTGTGATGTTAGCAAAGTAAACAGTAACATCAAGATCTTCGAGCGGCCTAAAGTCTCTAGGTTTAATCCCACAGAGCTCACCAAACTCAATTTGATTCAACAGGATTCTGCCTTAAGATATTAATCTTGTTCTCAGATTCACCAGGATTCTGCCTTAAGACACAAAGTCCTAAATAAGTACACAAAGCATTCATTCTGTTGTTATGTTAAATTAAAGCCTTTATTAAATGCACAAAGTACTTACTAGTATACACAAAGCACTTAAGTATGCACAAAAAAGCACTTAAAAGTATAAGAATACACTTAAGTATAAAATATGCACAAAGCACTTAAAAGTATACACAAAGCACTTCATAAAAAATTCCTTAAAGTGACAAACTTTAAGGAATTATGAAGACTGTGAGATATTTGTTATGAGACATATGGAGACTTATTTGGGTGAATAGAATACCTTGAATACTGGATTTAAAGCAGAGAAGGTACTTGCAAATTAAAGGCGTTTTCACATTATATTATCAAATAATTTAAGTTACTATTTTAACCTTTTTTCTAATTTTTGTTGATTCAAATAGGAATGAGAGCACAACTTGAACGATTAAGGGTGAAATACTCAAATGCAATCCTTACATCTCACTTGAATGAATACAGAGAGATTGAATCAAAGAAGGCAAAAGGCTTCAACAAATAGATTGCAAACAAGACACTCATGCCCATTGTACTTGCATCAAGTTCAAAGAAACTCGAGAACACAGAGATTCACGAGAATGTTATATTTCCAGACATTGAAATAGGACATGAAAAAGCATAATGAAGTACCGGCTGCTAGAAACTCACACCAGCTACCAAAGAGTCAAAAAACTGATCAACAAATGTTCTACAACTATTATCAAGACACTTTGGCAAATAATACCTACTACTTTATGGAGTTATACTAAAATTTGAAAAAGAGTCATCGCTTTCCACACCTGATGCACTACCAGAACCTTGACATAGATGTAGCATCATCAACATATTGCTTAACACGTGCTGAATCTACACTACCAACACCTACGCGAATTATCACAATTAGACATTAAAAAAACAAACAGAAAAACAGAGCACCATAACAAACTCTATTGCAGAAACAACTTACATAACATGCTCATCTTCACTAGACATAAACAACATCAACAACAACAAAGCTCAACAAAACAACAAAATAAATAGAACTCACATTACAAAGAACAGTTAAAAATAGATACAACACTAAACAAAATTAACAACATAATCAGCAAAATTGATATTCAGAATCTCACAAAAACAAAAATCATAAAAAGCTCAACAAACAGAATCAAACTTTTATATGCACAAAAATACTCGATAGAAGGAGATTGCTCATAATACTCGAATTATTCAATCACCTAATTCAATTAACACATACAAACGGAGCTACATAGCACTGAATGATATAGAGGGAGGCAGGACCGAACGAGAGAGAGAGATAAAACTGCAGAGAGAAAACACCGAGAGAGTGAAAGCGATAAAATTAGCGAAAGAAAACACACACACAGAGATAGAGAGAGAGAGAGAAATTAGAGAGAGAAAACACCAAGAGAGAGAGGGGGGGAGAGCATCGGAAGTAGTCGCAGTGAGAGAGTGTCGAATAAAACTATAAGTTAATCCATATATTTGAGTGGCCACGATTAACTTTGCTCTTATAAAAATGAATGGCTGATATTAGATCTCAGTTCTCATTTTTTTAAAAGTTCTCATTTGAGCACAAGCCTATATATATATATATAAATAAATGAATATATAAAGGAGGATCTCAAGATGCTGATGTGTCTTCAAAATCTCTTATTGTATTTTTCATCAATTTCTAGGATTTTAGTACTTATTGTTGTTTTGAAAACTTGAAATTCCCGCCAGAAATTGAAAGGTCTCACAATTAATTATTGAACTTTATCATTTCGCTTAGGTATTTGTAAAGATGAAAACCAAAAGTTTTAACTCAGTTTGTTGATTCTTATATATACATACACGTATATATTTTGTGTCTGCTAAGAAATTACCGGAGAGGAGGGAAAATAAGGGAGTAGAGGAATGATGAAGACATGAGAAATCAGTTGTTCCAAAAGTATCTTATAAATAGCCTTTCCATCTTACCATGAAAATGGTTACGTTAGTGCAGCCAGAAGTGGATGTCAAACGCACTGTCTTTTATAGAAAACGAGCAGCATGAATATAGTACTCGCCTTGCCATATGCCTTTGCACATGTAATAAGTGGATATGACGTTCCCGGATAAATTGAATTTTCTTATTTGTACCATATATGTTAAGCAAGTCCCTCTTCTTTTGTCTAAAAAGGTATTGGTAGAAATACCATATAATGTTCTTGCACAAGTTGGAGTGTATTATGTATAGTATTATCGTTTATGCAATGATCGGATTTGATTGGACAGTAGTGAAATTCTTTTGGTATGTATTCTTCACGTTCTTCACCCTGCTATACTGCACTCTTTTTGGAATGATGACTATGGTGGTGACTCCTAATGCCGAGATTATTGCAATCATTGCTGCTGCACTTTTTGCATTATAGAATATGTTTTTTAGGATTTTTATGATCCCTCAACGAGTAAGTTCTTTGATACTCTTCGGCATGTATATACACTCTAGACAAGCATGAAAATGTATGTAATGGTTAGGCAAGCCTTTTTTCTATTTAATTTGTGACTACAAAAAATGTCGATCTGGTGGAAATTATATTGATAGGTATATCTTTTCTTTATAAGATTTTTACATTTATTTTTTGCTTAAGCGAGGTAAATTAAGAAATACCAAAAATCACTATCACACAATTGTCAAAAGTGGTCGCTTTTTTATGATCGGTAATAGTTGCCATATTAATATGCATGAATTGTATTATATAGTAGATTGTATATGCACATATAAGAATCATTTGTTGACAATGATGCACGTCAAATTTCCAAACACATGTTTAATTAAATTTCCTTTAGTTCAAGCATTTGTGTTCAAAATGCGCTATCGTTATTTCTCCGGTCATTATCTACTCGGCACTCACCTTCACCAACAAATCTAGTATCACTCTTCATTTCTTCATCAAATTTTAAATTTTGCTCTTATTTACAAAGACTGTGTGCTCGTATGTATCATTTGAGGTGTATTGTTCTATTCTTACTCCTCAATGTTTCAGGTCTATTGTTCTATTTAGATTCCAAAATTTGTCTATATAATATAGATTGATGTTCTCATGTATACTTTTGATTATATTACATGAAATGTATACTATCAATCATGAAGGAGCTTTGAAAGGAAAGAAAAATCAAGAAGGATGTGATGTATACTAAAGAACCAAATAAACACAATGCAACTAAGGAAAGAAACAAAGAGCATTGATTGGTAAAAATATATAACATTGGGAATTTTTGTGGTGTGAATATGAGGAGATACCTGAACCTTTAAAGGAATAGAACATTAAAATTTAGTAATATTGATGGGAAGTTTTATATGTGCATGTGAATTTTTTTTTTTTGTCAGGCATGTGAATTTTATAATGTTCACTAAAATATATATATAATATGATCCTTTGAATAGCGTGAAGCCTGTATTTTTCCTCTGTATAGAATATAAGTAAATAACCTATAACAAGTCAATAATTCCTGCAAAGAGGCCGACACACTTAAAGAATAAATCTATTGTCAAAATTTTGTATTAAAATAAGTTTGCAATATTCCATAGACTCTAAGTCTAAGGAATAGATATCAACTATTCGTGTGCTCTAGTACTCCTGTGTCATTGTAGTATTACTTTCATGACTTAACATTGGCTGGGTCTTTCCCTTTATAAACTCATTAGTAGGCTGTATTGCATCTCTATCTCAATCATAATGAATGTTGCATGAGTTCCTCCCAAAGAAAATTGTGTCAAGATAAATGTTCACCGCTTTTCATCAGAAGGTCCTCTTCCAAATGGCAACTCCAACGGGGTTGGTGTTCTCATGAATGCACATGGCAGGAAACTGTGGGAAGCTTGTGGCCTTAAGCATCACGACTAATGTCAAGGAGGTCATGTGGGGCATACAATCGGAGCCGCCAGATGTGTTGAACTGGGTTTTCACAAGGTACACATCGATTGAGACTAATGACTTCCTAGCTTTCAGTGTTATCTGATATCAAGAAGAAATGGTCATCGAAATGACTTAGTAGAAGTCATGACTAGGTTTAACACAATCCTTGCAAATAACTTCAAACTTGGCGAAACAGATCGCATCGTCACTCGAGTCCCAGGAAGATAAAATGCTGCGCGGCTGAGTAAATGGCTATGTATGGTCGGGAAAACCTTCCGGTCATTGCAGCAGTCCCTGCTCAAGCACTACAAGAAAAGAGGTCATTTTCGTCCGTCAAATTCTGGTAATAAGTAGCCGCTTTTCTTGTAGTGAAGGAGGATGAGGGCGTGTTCTAAATCTTTTATTCTATTTTTCCTCAATTTCTAGGATTTCACTACTTATTGGCGTTTTTATATTTGAAATTTCCGTCAGAAATTGAAAGGTGAGACTATTAATCATTGAACTATATCATTTCGGTTTGGTATTTAATTTGTGACTACAGAAAATGCTGGTCTGGTGTAGATATGTCCTTTCTTTTTAATAATTTGCATTTATTTTATGCTTCAGCCACGTAAACTGAGACCAAAAATCACTATCGGAGAAATGTCAAAAGTTGTCGCTTTTTTATGATCATTAATAGTTGCCATATTAATATGCATGAATTTTATTATATAGTAGATTGTATATGCACATATAAGAATCATTTGGTGACAATGATGCACGTCAAATTTCCAACACATGTTTAATTAAATTTCATATGTATGTCTTTTCTTTTTGATATTTTACATTTATTTTTTTCTTCAGCCAAGTAAATTGAGCAATACAAATATTCACAATGGGACAAATGTCAAAAATCGTCGCTTTTTTATGATATGTAATATTTGCCATATTAATATGCAGGAATTGTATTATATAATAGAATATTGTACATGCACATATAAGAATCATTTGGTGAAAATGTTGCAGGTCAAATTTCCAACACATGTTTAATTAAATTTTCTTTAGTTCAGGCATTTGTGTTAAAAATTTTCTATCATGTTTCTGCGGTCATTATCTACTTGGCACTCACCTTCACCAACAAATCTAGTATCACTCTTTATTTCTTCATTAAATTTTAAAATTTTCTCATATTTACAAAGATTGTGCGCTGGTATGTACCGTTTGTGGTGTATGGTTCTATTCTTAATCCTCAAGATTTGAGATGTATTGTTCTTTTTAGATTTCAAAGTTTGTTCATGTGTATTTATATGTTAACTAAAATATATCTTAAAAATATATAATATGATCTTTTCAATAAGGCGAAGCGTGTATTTTTCCTTTATACCGAATATAAGTAAATAACCCATGACAAGTCAATAATTCCGGCAAAGAGGACACACTTAGAGATTAAATCTATTGTCAAAATTTTGTATTAAAATATGTTTGCATTCAGTAGACTCTGAGTCCAAGGAATAGATATCACCTATTGGTGTGCTTTAGTACTCCTGCGTCATTTGTAGTAATACTGTCATGACTTAACATTGGCTAGGTCTTTCCATTTATAAACTCAGTATTGCATCTCTGTCTCAATCATAATGAATGTTGCATGAGTTCCTTCCGAAGAAAATTGTGTCAAGATAAATGTTCACCGCTTTTCATCAGAAGTTCCTCTTCCAAATGGCAACTCCGACAGGATTGGTGTTCTCAAGAATGCAGATGGCCTGAGACTGTGGGGAGCTTGTGTCCTTATGCATCACATGACTAATGTCAAAGCCGTCATGTGGGGAATACAATCAGGAGATGCCAGATGTGTTGAACTTCAAACTCGTCAAAACAGATCGCATTGTCACTCGAGTCCGAGATAAAATGCAGCGTAAGAAATGGCTCATGAAGATGCCATGTTGACAAACCAAGCTCAGGTCCCTTTAGGGGTTGAAGTTTAATATATTATATTTTAATAATTAATAATTTAAAATTATTTTAGTTTTTCAAAATTATTACAAATAATCATTTTTCTAAAACTCTACGCAACACACGTATTTGACTATTGCAACATGAAATGGACATGAATGATTATCATTGTTGTTGGTATGGATTAGTAGTAACATAATTTTGCAACACTCAGTGTTCATAAAATTGCCTAGGTCATCTATGATGTAGTGCTTGAATGTAGTTTTCAGTGGTGTAACATGGCAGCTAATATTGTTAATTTTTGTTTTTCTAGGTAATTTTTAGTGGTAGCTTCTCTTAGGAAGGCATGCCCTCTTCACATGTTATGCTTGTATATGATTGCTGGTTAGGGCTATGGGCTGTGGTGTATTTTTATCTTATTAATGGAATATCCATGTTTATCAAAAAAAAAAAAAGATAAGGGCTCTAATCTTTAATTAATATTGTATATATTGTGATTCAGTTTTCCTTTAGTGATTAACAATATTTAATAAAAAAAATATGGTGAAATCACCCTGTAATCTACTCATCTTTTAAAATATTAAAGAGTAATGTTTTTTGCATAAAACTATTATACATAATGATGTGCCATATTGCTATCTAAAATATAGTAAAATGAAGTTGTTGAGTGATGGTCGAGGAAACACAGACAATCTTATTAATGTTAATGTCACATCATTTTGTGTAGCCAATTTTGTGCGTGATTTTTCCCAATAATACTACATGTACAAAATTAGGTTCTACATAATGATGTGGAATTGTTAAGCATTAATCACTCCTTTAAACTAGCATTAACAAAGATACAGAAAAATTATTTTATGATTATATGGTTATCTAACACAATTCTTTCCTTTTCGATGTCTATTATTTATTTATAATAATACTAATTTTTAACTATTTATTCTTACTACTTAATAATTGTAGTAAATAATTTTAATGACAATCTATAGTGGCTCTATCGAGAAAATAAAACATATAATTTATGCGTTCCACTATCTAAATATTTAGATTTATTGCAACCATTATTAATTTAGAAATATTCCAATTAGCTACACTCAATATATATATATATATATATATATATATATATATATAATTGATTATCTCATCAATAATAATAAAAAAATTATCGCACACGCTTTTTATATCCTCATCACAGTACTTAAAATAAATAATTAAATATTTATTACGTCACTATAACTTTAATCAAAGCGTAATAATGTTAATTTAACTATTACTCGTGCCTATTTATAAATAGTAATTTTTTGTCCAATTAAAAAATAAAGTTATTAAATAATAATTACGTACTTGAGAATTTGGGGTTGTTACATCGCCATAGTTATTATTACTTTATCGAGCAAGATTTTGATAGAGTGTACTTGAATTCTTTGGGTGGATATCCTTTTTTTATGGACCGAACTAGACCGAACAGAAATAATTCGGTTCGGTCCGGACCAAAAGAACCGAAATTATTTTTAAAATAAAAAATTATATTATAAATAAAACTATAATTCATCTTTTATTTTTAAATTTTCATATTAATTAATCACCCCCAATTCATTAAAGATATATATAATTAAATTTACAAATTAGATACTATAATTATAACATAAAAGATATATCTAACATAAATATTAATTAAAATCATATATATATATATATATATATATATATTGTTCTATTCGGTCTATTCGGGCCGGACCGAATATTTTTTTACGGACCGGACCGAACTTTATTTCGGTCTATTCGGTCCGGGCCGAATGAACCGAATTTTCAGAAAATTAGGACCGAACCGAATTTACACGATTCGGTTTGGTTTTTCGGTTCCAGTTCAGTTTTACTCACCCCTAATTTTAGGACGGGTATTATACTTTAAGGGGGTATATTCGATTGAGATTTTAAAAGATTTTTTTTCATTAATGAAATCCGAGAATATTCAATTGGGATTATTCAAAATGTTTTAAAATCTTAGGATAGTCAATTGAGATTTTAAATTATTTTACAAAATCTGGTGGTATTCAATTAGGATTGAAAATTATGCTTAAAAATCCTATGGTATTCAATTGAAATTGTTTAAAATCTATTAAAATCTGAATGGTAATGGATTGTTTGGATTTCATAAAATTATGGATTTTGTAGGGATTCCGTTTTTTGAAATCCCACCAAAAAATTAATGTGATTTGGAGGTATTCTGCTTGAATCCTAAAGAATCTATATAACTCTATTTTATGACATTTTATCAAAAATGCCCATTAAATTTAAATCACATGCAATCCATTAAAATACATATATTAAAAACAATACATTAAAATATCAACAGAATTGAATACACCGCCAGATTAATCTGTTATATTCTACGAAAATTCATAAATTGTTTATGAATTCAACATATATATATCTCTCTTCTATCAATGAGTAGAAAGATTATATGCATGAAAAAAATATGCAAAAGATTCTCCCTAGCTATAAATTCCATGAACACAGCTGTTTTATTCAATAACTGTGAAATCTCATATACCTTATTATCTTTTTAAACTCATATAAACAATAAAAATCACAAATTACAGCTCATATATGCTATCAGCTGAGAGGCTATATACTTATCTCTTTCATTATTTAGTTCACAGCAATAACATTTTCGCAGTGATGAGTAATTCAAACCAAAATGGTTTAACAAGCCCAATATCTACAGCTCCAGGGAGGCATGGAGGAGCACCTCAATATTCATTCAATTCTGATGGGTCTTTAATGACCAACGGTGAGCCAGTGAATGGCATCAACAAAACAGTCATACTTGAAATCCCTAGTGGATTTGATGTCATAAGTTGTGTGGTGCAATTTGCACTGCATTTCGGGCTTGCTGTAACTGTGCTTACTGGCCAGGGACTCATTTCTGAGGTTGATATTGCGTATCCAGTCAATGCAATCCCTCCCCCATGCGTTTCTATAAGCTTCCAGATAATTTCGTTTTCTGGGGCTTACCGTTGTTTAAATGCTGCTTCTGGAAATATTATTAGTTGTTTCCATGTTCAATTTGCAGATGCTGCAGGTAATGTTATGGGAGGACAGATTCTCTCTCAGATGAAAGCAGCAAGTGTTGTTACTCTTGTTCTTGCCGTTTCTACACAAGTCTGATGTTTTAATTCTTATCTCTCTAGTGTTGTTCTGCAGTGCAAGAGATCCACTAGCCATGTACTCTAATAAACTATCCAATTCAAATAAATCATTTTCAAATATTTATTCCTTATGTTTTTTATGATATACAACATTCCTTAATTATTAGTATATTTCATTTGGTATACACACAGAATATACATATGGAAATCAATTATAAGTTACATAAATATCAATGAAATACAATAAGAGAATATGGATTAAGATATATGCGGGGTGGCTTTCCTCAAAATGACTGCCTACGCATCATAAAATTTTGTGCAAATTACAATACTAAACAAACTTTAACTCAGTTTGTTGATTCTTGTATATACACACACCTATATTCTTTGTCCCTGCAATGAAATTAGAGGAGAGGAGGGGAAATTAGGGAATAGAGCAATGATGAAGACATGAGAAATCAGCTGTTCTGAAAGTATCTTATAATTAGTTTTTGCATCTTACCATGAAAATGGTTACGTTAGTGCAGCCAGTGGTGGATTTTAAATGCCAAGTCTTTCATATAAAAAGTGTTGGGTACAGAACTTGAAGACAACAAAAGATTTTATTTTTCTTAATGATTTACATGTGCTGGTATAACAGTCTTTATATAGATAGACAAAATATCTAGACTCTTCCTAGAATTCATCATTAACTAGATACATAAATAATTTGGAGACTCTTGGTTTCATACACTGAACATTGATCATGACTCTAGGACTAGGACTAGGATATTCTAGATACTTGGTTTATAGGAATTACAAATTATATTTTTAACATCCCCTAGTAATTTGTAATTCTCAGCTGATCTCTAAAGTATGTGAAGTTATTACTTGAGACTGACTTTGTGAGTATGTCTGCAACTTGCTCATTTGTACCAATGTAGTCCAACCGAATTTCTTCCTTTTGCAGTACCAAATTCCGAATGAAATGATAACGAAGTTTAATATGCTTGGTCTGACAATGAAAAATAGGGTTTTCAGTTATTGCTATGGCTGAATTGTTGTCGCGGTAAATAATAGTTGGTTCATTCTGGGCTTGCTCCAAGTCAAACAAAATCAGTCTTAACCAAACAGCTTCACATACATGATGTGTCTGTTGAAGAATCATATTCAGCTTCTGTGGAAGCTAGAGGTGTTGTTTTCTGTTTTTTTTATGACCAAGAAATAGCATTTGTTCCTAGAAAGAAAACATATCCAGATGTACTCTTGCCATTATCCAATGATCCTCCCCAATCACTATATGTATACCCAATCAGCCTATTATCTTCATTATAAACATACTTGAGACCATGACTTTTTGTACCCTTAAGATAGCGTAGAAACCGTTTTCCAACTGCATAGTGTATACGACTTGGATTATGCATGAATCTTCAAAGAAGGCTGACTGATTGTACAGTATTTGGGTACAGAACTTGAAGAAAACAGAAGAATTTGGGTGTATTGTTCTATTTAGATTCCAATGTTTGTCCATGTAATATTGAGAAGAAATACCAAAAATCACTATGGGAGAAATACATTGTGAGAAATACCAAATATTATTATAAGAGAAATGTCAAAAGTCGTCGCTCTTTTATGATTGGTAATAATTGCCATATTAATGTGCATAATTGCATTATATAGTAGATTGTATATGCATATATAAGAATCATTTGGTGACCATTATGCAGGTCAAATTTCCAACACATGTTTAATTAAATTTGTTTGCTTGAGGCATTTGTGTTAAAAATCTGCTATCGTTATTTATATTGTGGTCATTATCTACTTAGCACTCACCTCTAGTATCACTCTTTATTTCTTCATCAATTTTAAACTGTGCTCATATTTACAAAGATTGTGTGCTCGTATGTATCGTTTGAGCTGTATTGTTCTTTTCTTAATTCTAAAGATTTCATGCGTATTGTTCTATTTAGATTCCAAAGTTTGTCCATATAATATGGCTTGATCTTTTCATGTATACTTTCTATTATTTTTAAAGTTACATGAACTATTTCTAATAATTCTCTAGAAGAGAAAATGTGCAAAGAGCTCAGAGATATATAAGCACACTCCAACCAAGGAAAGAAACAGAAAGCATTGATCGGTAAAATCATATTATAACATTGGGAAGTTTTGTGATGTGAATATATATGGACAGATATCCGAACCCTTTAAAGGAATAGAACATTTTGAAGATTACATGCATTAAAATTCATTAATATTGATAGGAGGATATATATGTGCATGTGTATTTGATAATGTTAACTAAAATATATCTTAAAAATATATGAATATGATCTTTTCAATAGCATGAAGGCTGTATTTTTCCTCCGTATAGAATTTAAGTAAATAACCTATAACAAGTCAATAATTCATGCAAAGAGGACACACTTAAAGAATAAATTTATTGTCAAAATTTCGCATTAAAATATGTTTACATTCAGTGTAGACTCTGATTCCAAGGAATAGATATAATGTATTCCTGTGAAGTACTATGTGTCATTTGTAGAAATGTTAACCAAGTCCTTTTCTTTTCTCTAAAAAAGTATTGGTAGAAATACCATATGTTCTTGCACAAGTTGGTGTGTATAGTATTGATTTGGTATGTATTCTTCACACATTCTTCACCCTGCTATACTGCACCCTCTTTTACTTTTTTTCTGGAATGATGACTGTTGTGGTGACTCCAAAAGCCGACATTGCTGAAATCATTGCTGCTGCATTTTTTGCATTACAGAATATTTAGGATTTTTATTATCCCTAGGCCAGTAAGTTCTTTGATACTCTTTAGCATGTATATACATTCTAGAGAAGCATGAAAATGTATGCAATAGTTAAGCAAACCTTTTTTTTCTATTTAATTTTGACAACAAATGTTGAAACGATATTCATATGTATGTCTTTTATTTTTTAATATTTTACATTTTTTTTCCTTCAGCGGGGTAAATTGAGCAATACCAAATATAACTATGGGACAAATGTCAAAAATGGTCGCATTTTTATGATCGGTAATAGTTGCCATATTAATATGCATGAATTGTATATATAGTAGAATATTGTATATGTACATATAAGAATCATTTGGTGACAATGTTGCACGTCAAATTTCCAACACATGTTTAATTAAATTTACTTTAGTTCAGGCATTCGGTTAAAAATCTGCTATTGCGGTTATTATCTACTCGGCACTCACCTTCACCAACAAATCTAGTATCACTCTTTATTTCTTCATTAAATTTTAAATTCTTCTCATATTTACAAAGACTGTGTGCTCGTATGTACCGTCTGTTGTGTAGTGTTCTATTCTTAATCCTGAAGATTTGAGATGTATTCTTCTTATTAGATTCCAAAGTTTGTCCATATAATATGGATTGATGTTTTCATGTATATTTTCGATAATTTTTAAAGTTACATGAAATGTTTCAAATAATTTTCTAGAAGAGAAAATGTGCAGAGAGCTCGCAGATAAATCATGGAGCAGCTTTGAAAAGAAAGAAAAATCAAGAAGGATGTAATTCATTCTAGAGAACCAAATAAACACAATGCAACCACGGAAAGAAACAAAAAGCATTGATTGGTAAATGACATAACATTGGGAACCCGAACCCTTTAAAGGAATTGAACATTCTTAACATTACATGCATTAAAATTCGTTAATAGTGATGAGAGGTTTTATATGTGCATGTGTATTTTATAATATTAACTAAAATATATCTTAAATATATATAATATGATCGTTTCTACAACGTGAAGCTGTGTATTTTTTCTTTGTATAGAATATAAGTAAATAACCTATAATAAGTAAGTTATTCCTGCAAAAAGGACACACTTAAAAAATAAATCTATTGGCAACATTTTCAATTAAAATATGTTTGCATTTAGTAGACTCCGAGTCCTAGGAATAGATATCACCTATTGGTGTGCTTTAGTACTCCCGGGTGATTTGTAGTATTACTGTCATGACTTAACAATGGCTGGGTCTTTCCCTTTATAAACTCTCATTAGGAGGCTGTATTGCATCTCTATCTCATGTTGGAATTAATGCACTTTCACATTCATGTATCTCTAGTATTTTCTAGTAAGATTTGTTTTAATTATATTTTCATGAACATAGTATTCAGATCATCTGGGATTCATTGAATTTGATATCTACAATTATTCTAGAAACATCTGTAAGGTCATATATATTACATTGTACTTCTTCAGCATGAATATATACAAAATCACAAGTTTCATATAGATATTAAGAGCTCTGCAGTAGCAACTCAATAAAAATTCCTACAAATTGGCATCAGAGCAGTGTTTCGATTCCAAACTGGGATTAAAATAAGAAGTTAAGTATGGCGTCTACTTCAGTTCCTAGTGGTGAGTCCCAGTCATCTTTAATTCCCTTCTTTGATGGTGAAGATTATGACTACTGGAAGATAAAAATGAAGACTGTTCTACGGGCTGAAGGCTTGTGGAATATCATGGAGAAAGGCTTTGCAGAACCTGCTGACGAGGCTAGCTTGACAGAAGCAGAATTAAAGAAAATTGAAGCATTTCGTCGCCAAGATGCCACAGCACTAAGCAAGCTTCAGATAGGTGTCACAAAACTAATTTTTTCAAGGATTTCAAGGGCAAATACGGCAAAAGAAGCATGGGAAATCCTCGAGACTGAATTTCATGGAGCTGAGAAGGTGAGAAGTATCAATCTTCAATCTCTTAAAAAAGATTTTGAGAATCTAAAATTGAAGGATTCTGAAAATATTCAAAGTTATCATGCTCGAGTAATGGAAATTGTGAACCAAATGAGAACTTATGATGATGATATATCTGACCAACATGTTGTGGAGAAAATCTTGATCAGTTTGACGGACAAGTATGAAAATATTGTTGCTGTTATTGAAGAAACTAAAGATCTCACCGAGTTGTCATTAAAAGAATTGATGGGTTCTCTCCAAGCACATGAAAAGAGAAGATTTAAACAAACGGAGCAAACAGAGAATGCATTTCAGTCAAAGACAAAGGTGAAGGCGCAACCATTTACAAGGAAGGATGGTTACAATCAAGAGCAGAAAAAGGCTGATTGGAGGAAAAAGAATGAATATTTTAACAGCAACAAGAAGGTAGAAAACAATGACAGAGGTACAAGCTTTAACTCTAAACTATTCTGCAAAATTTGCAAAAAGACTAGTCATATGACATCTAAATGCTGGTTTAAGAGGAAACTACAATGTCATTATTGTAATAGATTTGGTCACCTCGAGAAAGATTGCAGATTTAAATTTCAGGAAAGAGCAAATTTTAATGAAGAAAAGGTGGATAACAAAGAGGAAGATTGTTTATTTTATGCGTGTCATTCTAGTCACCATGAAGATAATAATGTTTGGTTCCTCGATAGTGGCTGCAACAATCATATGTGTGAAAATGAAAATATTTTTGTGCACCTGGATACTACATTAAATCTAAATGTGAGAATGGGAAATGGGACAGTAGCTGAAGCTGAAGGCAAAGGCACAATTGCTGTCAAAACAAAATCAGGTGTAAAATATATTCGTGATGTTCTTCTTGTTCCAGATTTGAAGGAAAATTGGTTAAGTGTTGGACAGCTTCTGGAGCATGGTTATTCTCTTGTTTTTGAAGATAACTTTTGCAAGATTTTTGACAAGAAGAACAACAATCAGGACATTGCTCAAGTAAAAATGGAGAGCAACAGAAACTTTAAAGGCTGATGTTGTTGAAGAGTCATGGCTTTGGCACAAGAGATTTTGTCACCTGAACTTTCAGGGATTAAAGCTTCTCAAGCAAAGAAACATGGTGGACGGACTACCAGAATTACAAAGTAAGATGGATCCTTGTGAAGGTTGTATCATGGGAAAACATCACAGAATTCCATTTCCTAAAGGGAAGTCATGGAGAGCTAGGAAACGTCTAGAGCTTATACATACCGATATTTGTGGCCCAATGAAGACTCCATCTTTGGGACAACAAAGGTACTTTATCATTTTTATTGACGATTTTACAAGAATGACTTGGATTTACTTTTTGAAGGAGAAGTCAGAAGTTTTCACTGTGTTCAAGAGATTTAAAGCTCTTGTAGAAAAGCAATCAGGTTCTAGTATAAAGTGCATTCGAAGCGATAGAGGAGGAGAACATACATCTAAAGAATTTGAAGAATATTGCAAAGACGAAGGAATTTGGAAGCAACTAACAGCTGGATATAGTCCACAGCAAAACGGAGTTGCTGAGCGGAAAAATAGAACCATTATTGAAATGAGCAGATCCATGATGAATGAAAAAGGGCTCCCAAAAAAGTTTTGGGCAGAAGCTACAAACACGGCTATATATATCCTTAATAGGTGTCCCACGAAAGCTGTACAGAACATGACACCTTTGGAAGCATGGAGTGGTGAAAAACCTTCTGTAAGTCATTTTAAAATTTTTGGTTGTGTTTGTTATGCCCATATTCCAGCAGAGAAGCGTACTAAATTAGATGATAAAAGTACAAAATGCATTTTTATCGGATATAGTCTTGAGACTAAATTAGCATACAGACTTTATAATGTCAAAACTAACAAACTGATTGTTAGTAGAGATGTTTTATTTGATGAAAAAGCAGCCTGGGATTGGAGAGAAAAACAAGAGGACCATATCAGTCATCCTAATTCTTCAATAATAAGTGAAGAATGTGAAGAAAGTGGCGAAAGAGAAGTACAAGCTCATACCTCAGAATCTGAATTGGAGGATGATAATGAATCTCCACCAAGAAAATGGAGGCGATTAAGCGACATCTATCAGACCTGTAATTTTGTAGTTGGTGA
This sequence comes from Daucus carota subsp. sativus, assembly GCF_001625215.2. NCBI lineage: Eukaryota > Viridiplantae > Streptophyta > Magnoliopsida > Apiales > Apiaceae > Daucus > Daucus carota. The sequence continues at coordinate 28,883,097 of NC_030389.2, read as the reverse complement.
ACCAGAAACCTTTGAAGAAGCAGTGAAGCATGATGTATGGCAACAAGTAATGGAAGAAGAAATGCATATGATTGAGAAAAATAAAACATGGGAGCTGGTAGACAAGCCTGAAGGAAGAGAAAATATCGGTCTAAAGTGGATTTACAAGACTAAGTTAAATCAAAATGGAGAAATACAGAAACATAAGGCGAGACTAGTCACTAAAGGGTTCACACAAAAGGCTGGTATTGATTTTTCAGAGACATTCTCACCTGTGGCAAGGCTAGAAACTATAAGAACCTTGATTGCTCTTGCAGCACAAAAGATATGGAAAATTTCTCAGCTTGATGTTAAGTCAGCTTCCTTAAACGGAAAGCTGGATGAGGAAATTTATGTTGAGCAACCGCAAGGTTTCGTGGTAGAAGGGGGAGAAATAAAGTATTAAAACTCAAAAAGGCCCTTTATGGTCTAAAACAATCGCCTCGAACTTGGTACAAAGAAATTGATACTTACCTCTTGAAAAATGGATTTCAAAGAAGTAAGAGTGAGGCAACCTTATATTGTAAAGAAAAATGGAAGCAATATTCTGATTGTGTGTCTCTATGTTGACGATCTCATCTTTACAGGAAACGATGACAAAATGATGCAAAGCTTTAAAGAACACATGATGAAGGCATATGAGATGAGTGATTTAGGGCTACTTCACTACTTTTCGGGTATCGAAGTAACTCAGAAGGCAGAAGGGATTTTTGTCTCACAAAAGAGGTATGCAAAAAGTATTCTTGAAAAATTTAATATGTCAAATTGCAAGCCTGTTTCTACACCATTAGTTGTTAGTGAAAAGTTATCAAGTATCACTTCATCCGGGATGCAGTTGAAGAAGGTGAAATTAGACTACAGTATTGCAAGTCTCAAGAACAACTCGCTGATATTTTTACAAAAGCCCTCCCCAAAGAGAAGTTCTTCTATCTACGAGATCGCATTGGAGTTGTCAAACAAGTGCATTAAGGGGGAGTGTTGGAATTAATGCACTTTCACATTCATGTATCTCTAGTATTTTCTAGTAAGATACTACTAATGACTATCTACCACCACCACACACCTCATTTGCTACCATCATGGAGCTCCTACAACTATAATTGATCATCAATAATCAACCACTAATAACAATCATAAGGAAATTATCTTAATTTTTAAAAATAAATTTGATGATATTACTGCATAAAATAGTGATTAACAACATATAAACTTGTGATTTCTGTAGTTATAAAGGGTGATAGAAGGAATGGTTTCTAGTTTCTAGAATAACTTTGGTTTCTATGTGATCACTTGCCTATATATATATAATTGTGTATCTCGTAACCTCATCAATAAAAAATATTAAGGATAATTAATTCTGACGTCCCTGAACTATAGGCTGTTTATTATCTAGGTCCCTCTCCTATTTTTCTCAATAATGCGATCCTTAAACTTTTAATTTTTTCTGATTCGCGTCCTTCCGTTAAAAGTCAACTAACAGACGTTAGTCAATGCTTACGTGTCTGATGCTTACGTGTCTAGTGCTTATGTGGCTGACTTTCCAAAAGCTTTTTTGCACCCTCGACATCCATATCCACAATCTTCTTCGATTTCCAGCATACCCCGTAAGCATTGCCAATGCTTTAGCAGCTGCTTCTTTATCCTCAACAGCTTTACCATCCAGCATCCTCACCAAAGGTGCAATGCCCCCAAATTCCCCCAACTCCTTTCGCGTTTTTATATCGTAATCCCAAATTATAAACAGCCCTAGCAGCAACAACTCTCAGTCTCTCACTCCCAACACATTACAATTCAAATCCAACACAATCCATCCCAAAATCCACTCGAAACAATAACCTCAGCAATTGGATGACACCACAACCTTCAAACCCCTAACATTCGAAACAGAATCCAATAATTCATCAAAAACTTAACCCCGCCTTCCTTCACAATAAAAAGCTTCAACCTTTCATCATTAATCAAACACAAATTACACAAACACCCAATCACATTTTCCCACAGTACAGACTTTTTCTTTGGCAAACCCGAAACCCGATTCGAGGACACGAATCAATGCTTGAATTAAAGCCAACCCTTCTGCAATGAAAACATGCTTGCTTGAAGAACTGAAACCCTAAAAATCAAAACGACGTCGGTTTTTTTAAGCTGAGGGGACGAGTTTGAATGCCGTAAGCGCAGGAGCAAATGGAAATAACATATTTTTGAATATTATTTTAAGTTGCCAAATCAACAGAATATAAGCATTAGCCACGTAAGGATCAGCCACATAGCATTGACTAACGTCTGTTAGTTGACTTTTAACGGAAGGATGTGAATCAGAAAATATTAAAAATTTAAGGATCACATTATTGAGAAAAATAGGAGAGGGACCTAGATAATAAACCACTTATAGTTCACGGACGTTAGAATTAATTATCCCAAAATATTATTATCGCGCGCACTTGTTATTTCCTCGTCACGGTACTTAAAATATATAATTAAGTTATTAAATATTTCTTGCGTCAGTGTAACTTTAATCAAAGATTAATTATGTTAATATAAATATTAATCACGCCTATTCATAAATAGTAATTTTTTGACAATTAAAAAATAAAGTTATTAAATAATAATTACATACTTGAGAATTTGGGATTGTTACCTCTCTATAATTATTTTTCCTTTGTGGAGTATAATCTACGAGATTTTGATAGAGTATACTGTATACTTGAATTCTTTTGGTGGATATCAAATATATGATTTTCTTCATTGTTATTTTTTTTCCCGAACATAATCTACGAGATTTTTGTAGAGTATACTTGAATAATTTAGGACGAATATTATACTTTAAGGGGGTGTATTCGATTGAGATTTTAAAAATTTTTTTCATTCATGAAATCCGAGTGTATTCAATTGGGATTATTTAAAATCTATTAAAATCTTGGAATATTCAATTGAGATTTTAAATTATGCTACTGGTGGTATTCAATTAGGATTTCAAATTATGCTTAAAAATCCTATGATATTCAATTGAGATTGTTTAAAATTTTATTAAAATCTGAAGGCTGATGGATTTTTTTTGGATTAAATAAAATTAGGGATTTTGTGGGATTGGTTAGTGTATTTTATGTTTTTTGAAATCACACCAAAATCAATGAGATTTTGAAGGATTGTGCTTAAATGGTAAAAAAATTATATCAACTCTATGGCAATTTATCAAGAACCCACATAAAATCAAAATCAAATACAATCAATTAAAATCCATATATTAAAAACAATCAATTAAAATCTCAACCAAATACATGGCCAGAGTTTGCATAGAATCAAAATCTGTTATATTCTATAAAAATTCATAAATTCTTTATTAAGAATTCAGTACATATATATCTCTTCTATCACTGAATGAGTGGAAAGATTATATATGTGAAAAAAATATGCTAAAGATTGTCTCTAGCTATAAATTCCATGAACACAGCTGTTTTATTCAATAACTGTGAAATCTCATATCCCTTATTATCTTTTTAAACTCATATAAACAACAAAAATCACAAATTACAGCTCATATTGCTATCAGAGAGGTTTATCATGAACATCTATAAATTGCTCGCCTCCTAGTGCAACACCCTATATATACTTATCTCTTTCATTGTTTAGTTGACAGCAATAACATTTTCTCAGTGATGAGTAATTCAAACCAACATTGTTTAACAAGCCCAATATCTACAGCTCCAGGGAGGCATGGAGGAGCTCCTCATTATTCGTTCAATTATGTGTCCAGAAGCAGCATTTGAACAACGGTAAGTTCTCGAAAATGAAATTATCTGGTAGCATGTAGAACTGCACTGCAGACGGATTGCACCCTGTGAATACGCAACATCGACATCAGAAATGAGTCCCTGCAGGCCAGTAAGCACACTTACAAAAAGCCCAGAATAAGGATTTAAGGATTTGTGTTCAGAATCTGCTATCGTTAGTTATATATTTATGCAGAAGAGTAGCCAGGGACACATTTCTGTTGTTGATGTTGCGTATCCACTAGGTGCAATCCCTCCTCAGTGCGTTTCTACAAGCTTCCAGATGATTTCCAATTCTGGGACTTACAGTTGTTTGTAATGCTGCTTCTGGACACATTATTAGTTGTTTTCATTTTCAATTTGCAGATGCTGGAGGTAACTTTATGGGAGGAAGGGTGGTCTCTCACATGAAAGCAGCAAGTATTGTTACGCTTGTACTTGCCGTTTCTACAGAAGTCTGATGTTTTAATTTTATTATCTCTAGCGTTGTTCTGCAGTGCAAGAGATCCGCTAGCCATGTACACTGATAAACCATCGGGTTCAAATAAATCATTTTCAAATATTTATTCCTTATGTTTTTCAAGCTGATACATACTTTTCCGTATGTGCATCACTTTATTCTTGCAATGATTTATTGCATTTAGTATACACATAGATAATACATTTAGAAGTAATCTATATATCTGACGTGGCGTATTCTAAATCTCTTATTCTAATTTTCCTCAATTTTGTTAGGATCATGTGCTTACCAGTGCGCTAAAAGCCGGAGCTTTTAAAGAAGATGCAACATTATTTCCTTATACTTAGGACATTAATTACAAGCGCCTCGTGCTGGACATAGAGCCCATAATATCCCCAACAATCCCCCCCCCCAGCATTTGCCTATCAGGATGCCTTCCTTGGGTTTCGAGCTTTTAGAGAAGGTGCAACCTTACTTCCTTATACATAACATATTACAAGCGCATCGTGTTCATGTTTATATAACTAGGTAGATGCTGGACACAGAGCCCATGATATCCCAACAATCCCCCCAAGTCAAGCTTCACAGCAAAGAAGTGTCTTGATCTAGTTAATGCGGATCTCTGTTGTCCCATCTCGCCATCAACGCCATCTGGGAACAAATATATTCTCTTGTTAGTCGATGATTCACTACAAGAAAACTGTTAATAAACATCACACATAAGACATCAGTCACTTCGGCCACTGATGTCTAAAGTATCATAGACATCGTCCATTTTTTATTTGATGTCCATATAGTTTTAAAACATCGCAGATTTCGAAACCGATGTCTTAAGTTCAAATATTAAAATTAAGCGCGCTGCCTCCCAATTGTTTTCCCCCCTTAGCTGGAAATCCCCTCCTTAATGTTTTTTCTTTCCCTCTAACACATACATTCAGACAAACTAAAGCCTAAAAACTAAAAACTAAAAATAGAAAAACACTCAAACCTCTCTCTCTCGACTCTCTCTCACTCACACCTCTCTCTCTCTCGACTCTCTCTCACTCACACCTCTCTCTCGACGATCTCCGCGCCGCTCCTCCTCTCTCCACCTCAGCTTCGCTCTCAGCTCCGCTCACCACCTCCTCCGCTCTCAGCTCTCTCTCGCCACTCTCCACCTCCACTCGCAGCTCTCTCTCCGCCGCTCTCTCTGCTCAGCTCTCTCTCTCTGTTTCAAGGTTTGTCTCTTCTCTTCTGCTTATAACTTGAGGCCCCATAGTTTTGTGAATCAAAATCCGAGTTCTTAAAATTGGGGGTTTTATGAAATTGAAACCCTAATTTTGTTATTTGTTTTGTTAATTGATACTGGGTTCTCGTTGTAGCTTTATTTAAGCTAATTGGTATTTATTTTTTGAATTTATTTATTTTGTCAAAAACCCTAGTTCTTGTTGTTATTTGTTACTTGTTTATATGTTTTTAGGATAAGTTTGTGGATAGTTACCATGTATTACAGGACTGCAGTTTGTATAGTGTGGGGTTAAATTATATGTGCATTTGATTAAATGAATGTAGGTTGTTGTTGTAAGTTTGGTTGATGTAGGCTAAATGAAATATAGGGCATAAGATATACATAATAATATTTAATCATAAAATTAGGTCTGAATTTTAGTGACATACCAGGTGGTTTGAAATGGACAAGTCTTGGATAAAGGCAGATAGAGATTCCTTACAGTATGAAGTTGGTGTAGAAAATTTCTTGATTTTCGCGGAGGAAAATGCTAAAAACCCAAAGAAGATACGTTGCCCCTGTTCACGTTGTGCTAACTTCAAAAAAACTTCTGTCAATGCAATCAGGGGTCATCTATATGAATCTGGGTTTAGTTTAGGGTATTTGGATTGGATTTGGCATGGGGAAGAGGTTGGTAACTTTATTAACTCACATGCGGGTAGTTCTTGCCCTGCTAAAATTCCAACACACGTTAGCGAAACGGTTAAAGTATGTGAAGCAGCCTATAATGATGGAGAATGCGATAATGAATCAGATGACTTTATGAGGTTTGTTTCCGATGCGGAACAACCTCTTTTTGAGGGAAGTGAGTGCACCAAACTAGAGTCAGTCTTGAAATTACATAATTGGAAGGCTAGGTTTGGAGTTAGTGATAAGGCCTTCACTGATCTTCTTGAATCTGTTGGCTCGTTTCTTCCTAAAGGTAATGTGCTTCCGCCAAATATGTATGAAGCGAAGAAAACCTTGACTGATTTAGGACTTGAGTATGTTAAATTCCATGATTGTCCAAATGACTGTGTATTATACAGGGGTCCAGTTCTCGAGTCTTTAGATGAGTGTCCAAAGTGCCAAATTTCTCGCTGGAAAATTGCAAAAGACGGTAAAGTTAGGATTAACGTTCCAGCGAGAGTTATGTGGTATTTTCCGATAATCCCCAGATTCAAACGGCTTTTTAAATCTGCCGATACTGCTAAATTAATGAGTTGGCATGCGAATAATCGATCTAAAGATGGAAAGATGCGTCATCCATCTGATTCCCCTTCTTGGAGAAATGTAGATAGTAGGTGGCCTGAGTTTGGAAGTGAGGACAGAAATATACGCTTAGGATTAGCGACAGATGGTATAAATCTATATAATAATGGATTAAACAATCGGTACAGCTGTTGGCCAGTTATGTTAGTAACATATAATCTTCCTCCATGGTTATGCATGAAGAGGAAGTTTATGATGTTAACAACATTGATTTCCGGCCCGCACGAGCCTGGAAATAATATTGACATATATCTACAGCCATTAATCGATGATTTAAAAAAATTATGGGAGGAGGGTGAACCAAATGTTTATGATGCACATAGTAAATCCTACTTCACTCTCAAGGCAGTTCTAATGTGGACAGTGAATGATTTCCCGGGATACGCAAATCTGTCACGCTGCAGAAATAAGGGTTATATGGCTTGTCCAATCTGTGGTGATCAAACTGTGGCTAAATATTTAAATCATAGTAGGAAAATGTGTTACCTAGGTCATGGTCGATATTTAGACCATCATCATCCTTATAGGAGGCAGCGAATGGCTTTTGATGGAGAACAAGAACTTGGTGATGCACCTGAGCCACTCAGTGGAGAAGAAGTGTTGGCGCAACAACAGAAACTTGAATTCAGTTTTGGGAAAGGGGGAAAGTCGAAAAAGGTGGAGTATGCATGGAAGTAAAAATCAATTTTTTTTGAGTTAGAATATTGGAAGTTTCACCATGTTCGTCATTGTTTAGATGTTATGCACATCAAGAAGAACGTGTGTGATAACATAATTGGGACACTACTTAACCTGAAATTCAAGACTAAGGACGGCGTTGCCTCTCGTCTTGATATGGTTGAGATGGGTGTAAGGCCTGATTTAGCTCCTGAAATAGGAGAAAAGAGGACATACTTACCTCCTGCCCCTTTTACTTTGTCTAGAAAAGAAAAGGAAAATAATGTTGGGATCATTGTCCAATATGAAACTACCATATGGACATGCATCCAATATTAAAAATTGTGTCTCAATGCCTGATTTGAAGTTGTATGGGCTGAAGTCCCATGATTGTCATGTCCTCCTCCAACAGTTACTACCGGTTTGTATTCGTTCCGTGCTTCCGAAAAATGTAAGGGTAAGTATAATCAGATTATGCTTTTTCTTCAACTCTTTGTGCAACAAAGTCGTAGATGTGTCCAGATTGAGTAAACTCCAATCAGATGTGATTCTGACCTTGTGCGAGTTGGAAAAAATATTCCCTCCATCATTTTTTGATGTTATGATACATCTAACAGTCCACTTAGTAAGGGAATTGCGTTTATGTGGCCTGGTTTTTTATAGGTGGATGTTTCCATTTGAACGATTTAATAAAATATTGAAGAGTTATGTACGGAACCGATTTTATCCAGAAGGTTGTATAGCTGAAGGTTATATTAAAGAAGAATCAATTGAATTTTGCACGGGGTTCTTTACCGAGAGTAGCAGAACTGCTGGTCTTGACAAAGATGAAAATTTTTCTGGTCCAGTTGGTGGCGTGACAATGAAGTCGGTGGCAGAAAAGGAACGAGATGAGGCACATCTCACAGTCCTCCTTAATAATATTGAAGTGGAAGCATATATTAAGTAAGTAAATTATTTATACGTAGTATTTCTTATAAGTCCTGTAGTAGTCCCTTTTTATAATGGTTTTTTCTTATTTAATGTAATTATGATCAGGTTGCATAAGGAATATTTGGAAAGAATTTACGAAGGAAAAAAGAAGGGTGCACAATGGCTATTGGGAGGGCACAATCGACAATTTGCAGACTGGTTTCAACAGACAGTTGGGTGACATTCTTCTCCTATTTTATTTCAATTTTCTTCAATTTGTGATTTACTTGATATCAACTTATAGGCCTTATGACTTTATGTGCAGGTGAGTACAGAAATCAGTGACGGGAAAGCCATTTCAGAAACAATAAGATGGTTGGCAGGAAAACCATCTTATTCAGTGTTGACTTATGAAGGCTATGTGGTTGACGGGGTCCGATACCACACAAAGGAGCGAGATAATTGATAGAGCATATATTTATATATGTTGTTATATGATTTTATTCCCATAATTTTAGTATTTTGTAAATAATCGGGATGTTACTAATTGATTATAAGTGTTTAATTTCAGCCTTTCAGGAAAATAAATATTCCTAAAGTTGGATTAAATCAAGTTTATTTGAGCTTAATCAAATGGAAATTCGGACTTTATGGATAGCCAGCGCACCAAATCTTATTTGGGCCGTAACTTGAGTTCCGGACGTCAGAATTGGGCGATTCAACAGCCCACGCGAAGATATTGGAATTCTCTACAAGTTTAAGGTGGTCCAGATATCAAAAGCCAACTGGATCAGCCCAGAATCAGGCCTGAACAGCAGCCTACGAATTTCAGCATCAGAATCCAACCCGTTTTAGGATATTATTTTATTTTCTTGTAAATTAAGAAAACTCTTATATATATTAGGGTTTGATAGAGATTAGAAACAACTAACTTGTATCATATAGAATAATTTAGAAATAGCCTTTTTAGAGAGAAAAAGGAGAGATCACTTGTGAGAGAGATTGGAAGGAGTGAAGGGATTCATCCGGACGTCAAGCACTTTCGTCAAGTTGTATTCTTCGTACTTATATTCTTACACTCATGGTTTGTGGTATAAATATATATTTGTTTCATCTTATCATGAGTATCTAATCCTTTGATCCAAGAGTTAGGTAGTATTCTTTGGCTTATTATGTTTGTTTAGTTGGATTGTGTTTTCTCTTGATTTGTTAATCTGTCATTGAGCGCTTTATACAATTAGAAGAGTAGCTAACTTTTAATTGAATCTTGAGGAGTTATAACGAATCGGGAGAGGAGTTATAATTCTAGTACATGATATGATGGACACAATTTGAGTATTAGATCGGGAGATTAATATGAGAATTGTGAGACATAAAATCCTTGGTTCTTAATAGTTTACAAGCGTTCTTTGATTGACCATGGGAGTGGCTTTTAATGGATAATTGTAGGCATTATAATCTACCTTGGGAGAGGATTTTATAAATATTAGAAGGATGTTTTTAGCAAACAAGAGACACAAATTAGACATTCATGATAGCCATTGAAGAACTCTAATTCTTGGGTTGTTTTCTCTCATATTTATTATATAGTTTATTTATTTATTATATTAATTAGTTGATAACCATACATCACCAAATTCTTCTCCACACTTCTGAATTGCAAGAGATAAGAGATTTGAAATTAGTATTGATATCAGTCCTTCCCTGCGAACGATACTCTTCAAAATACTCGACAACAAATTGGCGCCGCTGCCGGGGAAGGCAGCAATACTGATTTTAGGTTAATTGTTTCTTGTGGTTTAGATTTTATTGTTGTATATTATTATTTTTCCTTCTTTTGTTGTTTTTGGTGTGTCTACAGGTTCTTTGAGGTAGATACAAAAAGAGTGCGAGCTAAAGAGACGTCATGGATTACAATTTTGGTTGGAATAACGCTCAGAATTTCAACAATGATCAAGAACGATATCAAAATTATAATTCTTTTCAGAATTTTAATACGGATCAGGTGAATTCGTTTGATTGTTGCAACTCATATTACCCTCCATACCCACCTAACATTGATTGTTTTTATGCATCTGAAAATCAATGTTATGATCCTTACCCATGTTATGATGTTGATAGAAGCTTAATTCATTACAATTCTTCTTTAATGTCTATGGGACTTTTTGCACATATTGATCAACCAAAATTTGAGGTTGCTAATAAGACTGATATAATATGTCAAGATTCGATAAGTTGGTACGAGGAGAATGCTAAAAGAAATACGTTTATTATGGACGTTCAACTTGTGATGCATAATGGTTGTTTTAGGATTCCTCCTTGTGTCGACTTCCCACTTTGTCATGATACTTATTTAGCAATTGATGAAAATTTTGTGTCTTATGAATCTACTTTCTTAGATTATAATTGTCCCGTGCTTGATAATGAAAAATTGGATACAACTGAAATTCTGCCAGATTTAGTAGATAATGTTGTGCTTAATGAATTGGTAGACGAGATAAAAATTGATGAGTATCCAATTCTAATTGAGAAGGATGTGCTAATTGATGATTTTGCTTTAGAATATAAGGATCCAATTTGGGTGGAGTTTATGAGTCATACTTATGATGATTATTCTGACGACTTTTCTAGCTACTTTGATTTTTCGAGGTCTCTTGAGCAAGTGTGGTCCATACAAATTTTCCTATATGTTTGTGGATCAATGATATATTTGCACATCATAATCATATTATTGATTCGTAGGTATGTGCATTTATTTGCTTTTTCACCACATTAGTTTTGTTACCTGTGTGTGAATAAGTCGAGCTAATGACAATAAACAAGCGCTTCTTGGGAGGCAACCCATGATTATAATATTAGGTAGATTTTGATTTGTTTTTACTCCCACAAGTTACCTTGATGTGTTTGTTTGAAGTGGTTGTTACAGGTGCAAAAATAAAAAAATTCGCAGCAATTTTTCTGGTTGCATCAGCTGCATTGTTTTTGCGTTTCCCGGAGTTCCAACGGTCGGATCGTCCTGAATTTTGGACAGCATCTTCCTTACACTAATATCTAAATTCTGAACGGTGGAGATCGGATTTTAAGGTCCAGAAGGTCAGTTTATGAAGTCCGGGCAGAATGATTTGCACCATGGGCATGGTTAAGGTGCCCGCGGTGCATCGACTTGGAAGCAACACACTTCGCTTATTTTTCAAACGGCACTTCATGTGTATGCATAGGGGAGTATTCTTACTTTTCTTTTATTTATAGGAGTAATATTAGTGTGTCATTGAGGATATTGACTCATTCAAGTGTGGGGATGTGTTCTCAATAGTGTGTTAAGTTATTGATTAAAAAAAAGAAAAAAAATTAAAAATTTAATAATCAAAAATAATTCTAGCCTTGTAAAATAGTTAGATGATCATATCATGCTAGGATAGACCTCTTACATTGCATACATTAGTTCATATAGTTGCATAACATGTTTCATTGCATGACATAACATAGCATGATCCCATGTAATAGTCCAAGTTAGTAACCTATGATGATACTATGTGCAGCTTGTTTTTGATTAATTCTTGCTATGATCACATATTAGCGATGTTACATATGTGGTGTCACTAGTACAGAGCTTATTTATTGACACAAGCTTATTTTGCTCTTAAATATTGAATTGAGACTTAGATATACTTGCTTCTTGAGGGGTAGCCGCTTGTTGATGATTAGAATTTTGACTATTCCCTTTTGAGCTTGGTACGTAAATGCTTGAGTTTGAGGTGATTGTGGGGTGTAAATGTTTTCTTCAAAAAAAAAAGAGAAAAAAAAAAAGAAAAAATCAATAAAGTATCAAGCACTCCTTTGAGATCAATGAGTGTCAAAAATGAAAGGGACGATCCATGTACTTGTGCTGGTATTAAGTGCAATTGTACTAGAAATATAATTTTCTTGGTGACTTTTCATTATCCTTGATTACTGGAGAATTACTTGACTTTAAAAAAAAAAAGAAAAAAAAGAGCTTGTGAAGTCTGTTGGTGGTCGTAACTCACTTACCCTGAGGAGCGTCCCGACCTTAGACCAGGCATGTGGAAAAAAAAAAGAATAAAAAATTATATATAGTAGTATTATAGAAATAAAAAGAAGACGTGGAAATCCCTTGTAAACTTGAATGATAGCTAGTTCTAAGTAACGAAGTGTTTAAGATCTATTCTAGTAATCAACTTGGGAGCTATTAACTCGCATGACTTGTCATGTTGAAACTGGTGTGTCTCTGTTCTTGATTCAAACAAGAGCATGTCGTTAAGCTAAGCACACACGCACACTCTGTACTTGTGTTCACTAAGTGGTTTTGTTGCGGTGTGAGCCTGATGTGTCTAAACTTGTTGCATAATCTGATGGTTATCACTGACTTGGAATACACTATTATTATTATTGGGATCCATACATATTCATTTATTAGTTGCATTTATGTAGTTGCACCCCATGCTTGTGTTCTTGTGGTCATCTATATTATTATTACATGAGCTAGATGAATTTTGTGGGTACATTCGCTATAGGCCCTCACGAGACCTTACTCGTCCACTAGGGCTGCCTAGGGGTTTAAAGGGCTTGTTGCATATGCCAAATGCAACCGTGATCACCTACGGAAGTGGTATATATCTATTAGGTGTTAGTGTTATTTATTTTATTTGCCCGAGGACGTGCAAAAGACTAAGTGTGGGGATATTTGATAGAGCATATATTTATATATGTTGTTATATGATTTTATTCCCATAATTTTAGTATTTTGTAAATAATCGGGATGTTACTAATTGATTATAAGTGTTTAATTTCAGCCTTTCAGGAAAATAAATATTCCTAAAGTTGGATTAAATCAAGTTTATTTGAGCTTAATCAAATGGAAATTCGGACTTTATGGATAGCCAGCGCACCAAATCTTATTTGGGCCGTAACTTGAGTTCCGGACGTCAGAATTGGGCGATTCAACAGCCCACGCGAAGATATTGGAATTCTCTACAAGTTTAAGGTGGTCCAGATATCAAAAGCCAACTGGATCAGCCCAGAATCAGGCCTGAACAGCAGCCTACGAATTTCAGCATCAGAATCCAACCCGTTTTAGGATATTATTTTATTTTCTTGTAAATTAAGAAAACTCTTATATATATTAGGGTTTGATAGAGATTAGAAACAACTAACTTGTATCATATAGAATAATTTAGAAATAGCCTTTTTAGAGAGAAAAAGGAGAGATCACTTGTGAGAGAGATTGGAAGGAGTGAAGGGATTCATCCGGACGTCAAGCACTTTCGTCAAGTTGTATTCTTCGTACTTATATTCTTACACTCATGGTTTGTGGTATAAATATATATTTGTTTCATCTTATCATGAGTATCTAATCCTTTGATCCAAGAGTTAGGTAGTATTCTTTGGCTTATTATGTTTGTTTAGTTGGATTGTGTTTTCTCTTGATTTGTTAATCTGTCATTGAGCGCTTTATACAATTAGAAGAGTAGCTAACTTTTAATTGAATCTTGAGGAGTTATAACGAATCGGGAGAGGAGTTATAATTCTAGTACATGATATGATGGACACAATTTGAGTATTAGATCGGGAGATTAATATGAGAATTGTGAGACATAAAATCCTTGGTTCTTAATAGTTTACAAGCGTTCTTTGATTGACCATGGGAGTGGCTTTTAATGGATAATTGTAGGCATTATAATCTACCTTGGGAGAGGATTTTATAAATATTAGAAGGATGTTTTTAGCAAACAAGAGACACAAATTAGACATTCATGATAGCCATTGAAGAACTCTAATTCTTGGGTTGTTTTCTCTCATATTTATTATATAGTTTATTTATTTATTATATTAATTAGTTGATAACCATACATCACCAAATTCTTCTCCACACTTCTGAATTGCAAGAGATAAGAGATTTGAAATTAGTATTGATATCAGTCCTTCCCTGCGAACGATACTCTTCAAAATACTCGACAACAAATTGGCGCCGCTGAACACTTGTAAACTATTAAGAACCAAGGATTTTATGTCTCACAATTCTCATATCAATCTCCCGATCTAATACTCAAATTGTGTCCATCATATCATGTACTAGAATTATAACTCCTCTCCCGATTCGTTATAACTCCTAGAGATTCAATTAAAAGTTAGCTACTCTTTTAATTGTATAAAGCGCTCAATGACAGATTAACAAATCAAGAGAAAACACAATCCAACTAAACAAACATAATAAGCCAAAGAATACTACCTAACTCTTGGATCAAAGGATTAGATACTCATGATAAGATGAAACAAATATATATTTATACCACAAACCATGAGTGTAAGAATATAAGTACGAAGAATACAACTTGACGAAAGTGCTTGACGTCCGGATGAATCCCTTCACTCCTTCCAATCTCTCTCACAAGTGATCTCTCCTTTTTCTCTCTAAAAAGGCTATTTCTAAATTATTCTATATGATACAAGTTAGTTGTTTCTAATCTCTATCAAACCCTAATATATATAAGAGTTTTCTTAATTTACAAGAAAATAAAATAATATCCTAAAACGGGTTGGATTCTGATGCTGAAATTCGTAGGCTGCTGTTCAGGCCTGATTCTGGGCTGATCCAGTTGGCTTTTGATATCTGGACCACCTTAAACTTGTAGAGAATTCCAATATCTTCGCGTGGGCTGTTGAATCGCCCAATTCTGACGTCCGGAACTCAAGTTACGGCCCAAATAAGATTTGGTGCGCTGGCTATCCATAAAGTCCGAATTTCCATTTGATTAAGCTCAAATAAACTTGATTTAATCCAACTTTAGGAATATTTATTTTCCTGAAAGGCTGAAATTAAACACTCATAATCAATTAGTAACATCCCGATTATTTACAAAATACTAAAATTATGGGAATAAAATCATATAACAACATATATAAATATATGCTCTATCAATAATGCTAGGGTAGTTCAAAACAGTGGCGTGTCATTAGTTGCTAGGACAGTCCAAGTGTCCAGTGCTAAGGATATAAATCCTATAGAGGGTGATTTAACATTTTATGGCATTATAGAAGAAATATAGGAGTTAGACTACCACGCATTCAAGGCCCCTTTATTTTTGTGTACATGGGCATCAAATGATAGAGGTATCAAGTCCGATGATATTGGCTTTACACTCGTGAACTTCAATCGACCAGGCCACAAGAAGGACAAATATGTCTCTGTTGATCAAGTCAACCAAGTATTTTATGTTGAGGATCCATGTGATGCTCATTGGTCAGTTGTGTTATCATCGACAACTAGAGATTATCATGCCCTGTATGACGAAGATGTTCCAGAGCAGATATCGTGGAATCCTCCCCCGTTCTGTTGCCATATCCCGATATGTGACCCTACTATTAGTGTTGATGCAACTGTTAGTAATAAAAGAGAAGATGTAGAGGGGATTTGGGTTAAGCAGTGATAGGTGTCTATATATTTAGCAATATAGTCATCTGCAATATAGCAATATGTACTTGTTTGAATTGTACTTGTTAAATTTAGCAATATGTACTTGATTGAATTGTATCTGTTAAATTTAGCAATATGTACTTGTTTGAATTGTTTGCATTGTAATTGTTTGAATTTTCTCTGCATTTTACATTATAGCTGTGATTGAATTTTGCATATTGTTTGAAATATGCATATTGTTTGAATTTGGCATTTTATTTGAGTTACTGTGGACTTATAATGTGTGTGTGTTATTTGTGCAGATTGAAACATGGCACCTAAAAAGCAAAGGAAAACACAGAAGGCTGGTAATGCAAGTGGAGACACTAAACTGCTGGAGAATGAGATCACAGCATCACAAATCCAAGAAAACCAAGAATTGCAGGCATCGGAACCTCAACAAGCTGGATCAGAGCAACTAACTGTTAACACAACTGGGACTGTTGTAAAAAAATCTGGAGGTAAGCGCGGGGTATGCGCAATGTACAAAGTAATTGTGAAGAAGGCTCATGGGAAAAAGTCTAAAGTCACTTGTGATGAGTATGGAATGCCTAACGGGGAAACAAGGGCCCGATTGCAGTCCTACATCGGTATGTTGGCCAGGACTACAGTTCCAATCGATATTGAGAGTTGGCCCAAGGTTGATCCTGAATTAAAAGCGAAGATTTGGATGGATATTCAGGTACTTTGTAATAATGCTTTAGTTTGTAATAATGCATTTCTATATTCACATTTTTAACGTAATATTAAAATTCATATCTTATTTGTGTATTTTCCAGTCGACATTTAAAATAGGTCCACATTGTGAGGACATTGTCTTAAAGTCTGCTGGCTCGAAATGGCGACAATTTAAAACTGATTTGACGAGGAAGTTTGTGCTGCCATTTGTTGGAGACAAGAAAAAGTTGAGTAAGCCACCAAGGAGATATGCTTATGTTAGCAAGTCCACCTGGAAGCGATTTGTGAAACAGTGGACAAATTCTGCCTGGACGGTATAATTTGTTGCACTCTTAATTTTGCTACTCAATTTTCTATTCACTTTACTATTTTGCACATATATGACATTTAATTTGCTGATGTTGTTCTTAGAAAATCAATGAAGCACAAAACAACAGGGTTTCTCAAAGAAAGTATCATCACCGCTTGTCCAGGAAGGGTTATATAGGTTTAAAAGAAGATGAAGTAAGAACACTTTTATCTCTCCACAGTTATCATGGATTTTAACAACTTAACAACTTTTTATGGAAAATGCAATTTAACAGATCAAAAAAGGCAAGTTGGAGCCAGGTGTCGAACCAGATAGAGCCATTTTAATGAAAATGGCTCGTAAGCGAAAAATTGACGAAGAGGTCGAAGAGGTTAAAGAGGTCGATGAGGTTGAAGAGGTTAAAGAGGTCGATGAGGTCGACGAGGTTTCAGAGGTCGATGATGAATTTGTTGTTGTATGCAAAAAAATTGTAAGCTTTCTAAATTATATTTGCATACTAGCTAGTAGGGCCATCAATTATAATTAAAATATAAATTTCTTGATTTTTTGACCAATTCTGTTTCTTTTATGTCAATAGGATGATTTGTTGGAAAAGAAAAAGGCAGGTGAATTAGAGTTCTATGGAGCTGAAGATGTTCTTACCACAGCTTTGGAGAGTCAAGAGCATTCCGGAAAGGTCCGGGCTGTTGGAGGGTACATAACCCCAAAACAATACTTTAAGCTGCCGAGAGAGAAAAAAATTCGAATCACAAAGGAAGAGTTGATGGCCCGTGATCGGCAAAGGGATGAAAAGACGGATAAAAAGATGCAGGCTCTTGAGGCAGAGATTGCTCAGTTAAAGGCAATGTTTGCTTCAAGTGTTGGTCCTCAGTCCCCAAAGCAGCCTGAAAAGGCAAGTTCCCAGCCTGAAAAGGAAAGTCCACAGCTTGAAAAGGAAAATGTGGATGATGATGAGGAATGTGTCATGTATGATCAACCTAAGCCTACACCTCCTGCAGTTTCGGTATAATTTCCTGAATTTTTTGTATTTAATTAAATAATTTCCTGAATTTATAAATTCTTTTTGCCTTAATTTTTTTAATTTGGTCATTTACGTATTGTAGGGGCAAAGATCTTGTGAATTATCTGTGGACAAGAAAGAAAATAAAGTTGCATTTGGTATGGTGTATCCTAGCGTGGATAGAGAAAAAGTTCATGGAATTGATATACCAGATGGCCATAAGTGTGTTTCTGTCGACGGCCTCATCAAACCAGATGCCTTGCTTCCGGTGCCGATACGTGGTGAAATGGTGACAGTCCGCGATGCACTTGGCTCTTTTGTAGCATGGCCTGAGGAATTAATCAGCTACACAACTGCAGTGGTATGTGAATTCTTTGTTTGAGATGTTGAATTTTGATTCGTAGTAGGAATATATATGTGATGTGTATACTTGACATTTTTTATGGTTTGATTATCTACAGGTTAAGAAGAAAGATAGGTTGCGGCCAAGTGCACAAAAAAATCAGAATGATCAGTTGCAGAAAATTAAGTCGCAGTTCATTAGTGTGAAGCCAAGTCCAAAGGTGCCGAAAGGCTTTAATTTATTGTACAAACACGCAACAATCTGGATGAAAAATACAGGCGTTTCGATAAAGATTGTATGCGATCCGGATGTGTTTGGACATGAAAAGACAGTTTACTTGATAGATGAGAATATCTTGTCATTGTTGGAGTTTAAAATGCTAGGACAAGTTGTACTTGCAGCTTACATGGCGTAAGTTTTCTTTTTCTGTTAATTTTCTATTTTCTTTTTCTTTTTCTGTTAATTTTCTAGTTGTTCGTAGTTATAATGTTTGCACTCTTTTTCGTAGGCACCTGCATAATGAGATCTCTGAACAACAAACACTGGCAGAGACATTTGTATTTATTGACCCGGGATCCACTTATCACTTAAATGCCAATTTTGAAAAATACATTGTTGAACGGTTGAAAGAGGGTAACCCGGATCGGCTGTTCTTTTGGCCACACAATCAGAAGTAAGTTGTTTATTAAATTTTACTTATATTAAAAACTTGTATAAGAAACATCTGCTGTAAAATGTTTATAATTTTTGATGAAAACAGTATGCATTGGATTCTGACTATTATTTGGGAAGGCGAAATATATATTCTCAATCCGCTCCCTCACCCAACACAATTTCCAGAGCTTGATAAGTGTTATCAAGGTAATTTTTTATTTTTCTTAATTAACATTTTGATGGAAATTAAATGTCAATTCTGAAACCGTGTACATTGTATATGCAGCGCGATTAAGACGTTTAATTCTGAAACTGGTAGGAGCAACAAGCCAGCTAAGGCAAAGTTTTTAAGTGTAAGTACTTTTACACTTCATCATTTGAGTACATAGTTATAGTTAATAAGTAGTTTAATTGTGGTGTAATTTTAATTTTTCAAATAGGGATCTCCCAAACAACCTGGTGGCCATGAATGCGGTTACATAGTCATGCGTTACATAAAAGAAATTATCGCTGACACAAGATTAAGTTTTACTTCAAAGGTATGCATAGTTGTTTTGCTATATATATATCAGATACCTTTTAGTTATATACGTGCACTTATCAATTTTCATGAATTTGTTAGTGGCTGGCCAAGAGTCGAGTTTCTTACACCGAGGAGCAGCTTGATGAAGTGCGTATTGAGGCTCTCCAGTTCTGCCAGGACCACATATGACCAGTACTTTCTTAGCAGTCGAGGTTTCAACTGTCTAAACATTTTGGTTGCGGACAAGTGGAGGTTTCTACCGTGAACAATTTGATATACAGTAACTAGTAGTTTTTTGGTAGCTTTTGTGGATTGAATGGGTACAATGATAAGTGGTTTGCATATGCTTAAGTATTTAGTAGTTTGTTTTGCGTATTGAACGACGTATGATCTTAGTTGGCTTTGTGTAGTAGTTGGTTTGTTGGTTGATGGCAGAATTGTTGTTGGTTTTGCAAATTGAATTTGTTTGGTTGGATTGAAGTAGATTTGGATGTGTATTGTGGATGGTGCAATATATATTCAGGATGGTATATTATGGATGCCAGTTTTTTAAATTCTGTTTGTGCATGGATGGACATTAGTTTTTTTAATATAACCGTAGAAAGTAATATCTATTTGTAAGAAGCACATCAGATTTTTCAACAAATTTTGATGTCTTAAACTAAGATACAAATCAGTTTTTTTGATTTAAAACAGATGTCTAAAAATAATAAAGTCATCACCTCAAAGAGATGTCTATTGGAAGAATGCACATCACAATTTTTCTGTAAAGACTGATGTCTCTACAAAAATAGACATCATCTAAAGACGATGTGAAAAATTGTTAAGTACATTAGTTATTTTCTAAAAGAATCGATGTCTATAGAGACAATGACATCAGTACAAGGTGATGTTTAAAACAAAATAGAAATCACTTTCTTGTGTAAAACCTGATGTTCAAGCCTTTAATTAGTTAGTGTAATTACATGTTATATGTCTTAAATTGCAAGTAACTTTAGTATAAACTTAAGTAAAAGTTATATATTTTGTAAGAAATGGTGGCATAGACATCTGAATATCAGTAAAAAAATGATGTGTGAGTAAGGTTTTCACATCAGTTGTCGACTGATGTCTAGAATAGACATCACCGACATCAACATCGGTCTAAAAAACTAAAGACATCGGCCAGAAACTGATGTCTATTAGCTTTTTGCTTGTAGTGATTTCAGCTGATTTATGTGGGTGTACATGATTAAAGCAAAGATGAAGCATTGGATGGTTTTAAAAAATTGAAGGCAACTCTTTTTGCTTGTGCAACAGGCATTTGTGACACCAATCTTATATGACTTCTATAACTACGATCTTGGCAAGGCAGTCTTATATATAAAGGAGGATCTCAAGAGGCTGACGTGTCTTCTAAATCTCTTATTGTATTTTTCATCAATTTCTAGGATTTTAGTACTTATTGTTCTTTTGAAAACTTGAAATTCCCGCCATAAATTGAAAGATCTCACTATTAATTATTGAACTTTACCATAAAGACGGAAACCAAAAGCTTTAACTCAGTTTGTTGAATATTTTTATATATACACACAAGTACATATTTTGTGCCTGCGAAGAAATTACAGGAGAGGAGGGGAAATGAGGGAGTAGAGCAATGATGAAGACATGAGAAATCAGCGGTTCCGAAAATGGTTACGTCAGTGCAGCCAGAAGTGGATGTCAAACGCACCGTCTTTTATGGAAAACGACCGGCATGAATGTACTCGTCTTGCCATATGCCTTTGCACATGTAATATATAGGTGGATATGACGTTCCCGGATAAATTGAATTTTCTTATTTGTACCATATATGTTAAGCAAGTCCCTCTTCTTTTCTCTAAAAAGGTATTGGTAGAAATACCATATAATGCTCTTGCACAAGTTGGAGTGTATTATGTATAGTATTATCGTTTATGCAATGATCGGATTTGATTGGACAGTAGTGAAATTCTTTTGGTATGTATTCTTCACCTTCTTCACCCTTTTATGCAGCACTCTTTTTGGAATGATGACTATGGTGGTGACTCCTAATGCCGACATTATTGCAATCATTGCTGCTGCACTTTTTGCATTATAGAATATTTTTTTAGGATTTTTTTAGGAGATGAACATATTTATACAGAAATAACATATAGTAAATGTCTAAGCTAATAAATGAGATGCGGCTATTTACTGTTGAGCCACAAAGTCATGGTCTGCTGATCTAGGAGAGTTGACAATGTGCCAATATGAACTAGTGACTTTAACAGCAACTCCTACGGGTTCGTGTTCTCATGAATGCAGATGGCAGGAGACTATTGGGACTAGGGAGCTTGTGTCCTTATGCATTACATGACTAATTTCAAAGCGGTCATGTGGGGAATACAATCAGGAGCTGGCATGGGATTTCACAAGGTACACATCGAGACTAATGATTTCCCTGCTTTCAATTTGATCTGATATCAAGAAAAAATGATCATGGAAGATTACTTAGTAGAAGTCATGACTATGTTTAAAACAATCCATGCAAATAACTTCAAACTCAGCAAAACATATCGCATTGTCACTCGAGTCCCAGATAAAATGCAGCACAAGAATTAATGGCTATGTATGGTTCGGAAAACCTTGCGGCCTTTGCAGCAGTCTCTGCTCTATTCGGCAACTTGTGTCATTTTATCCTCCGTGACACGGGCTTGTCATTTCTATTTAAAATAGTAGCTATTTTTGGGTTTGGGGGAGGTTCTTCAAGAACTCTCACAACCTATGCAATTAGACGAGGAGGCTCGTGAAAACGCCATGTTGACAAACCAAACTCATCATGTCCCTTAAGGTGTTGAATTTTAATATATCATATTTTAATAATTAATAAATTAAAATTATTTTAGTTTTTCAAAATTATTTTTTATAAATTTTATTATCATATTACAAATAATTATTTTTCTAATACTCTACGCAACACATGTATTTGACTATTGTAATATCAAATGTACATGAATGATCCAGTTAGCTACCCTTCATACATACATACATACATATATATATATATATATATATATATATATATATATATATATATATATATATATATATATATGGGCTTACTCCACTACAAAATAATTAGCCTAGAAACTAGAAACTAGTCGCTGATCAATTTTTCACCACTGTTTTTATCTGCATAAATCAATAATTTGGATATCATATATCACTATGTTATATATAAGAAATGTGAAAAATATAGATATATAAATAAATACACATATATATAATGTATATCATCATTATCTTCACTCACACTACATTAATGAAACTACTTGCATCATTATCAACCTCTTCCACTACTATAACCATGATTTGCCTATTGCTCCTTGTCATCATAACTTGTGACTACTAATGACTATCTACCACCACCACACACCTCATTTGCTACCATCATGGAGCTCCTACAACTATAATTGATGATCAATAATCAACCACTAATAACAATCATAAGGAAATTATCTTAATTATTAAAAATAAAATTGATGATATTATTGCATAAAATAGTGATTAACAACATATAAACTTGTGATTTCTGTAGTTATAAACGGTAATAGAAGGAATGGTTTCTAGTTTCTAGAATAACTTTGGTTTCTATGTGATCACTTGCCTATATATATATATAATTGTGTATCTCGTAACCTCATCAATAAAAAATATTATTATCGCGCGCACTTGTTATTTCCTCGTCACGGTACTTAAAATATATAATTAAGTTATTAAATATTTCTTGCGTCAGTGTAACTTTAATCAAAGATTAATTATGTTAATATAAATATTAATCACGCCTATTCATAAATAGTAATTTTTTGACAATTAAAAAATAAAGTTATTAAATAATAATTACATACTTGAGAATTTGGGATTGTTACCTCTCCATAATTATTTTTCCTTTGTGGAGTATAATCTACGAGATTTTGATAGAGTATACTGTATACTTGAATTCTTTTGGTGGATATCAAATATATGATTTTCTTCATTGTTATCTTTTTTCCCGAACATAATCTACGAGATTTTTGTAGAGTATACTTGAATAATTTAGGACGAATATTATACTTTAAGGGGGTGTATTCGATTGGGATTTTAAAAGATTTTTTTCATCCATGAAATCCGAGTGTATTCAATTGGGATTATTTAAAATCTATTAAAATCTTGGAATATTCAATTGAGATTTTAAATTATGCTACTGGTGGTATTCAATTAGGATTTCAAATTATGCTTAAAAATCCTATGATATTCAATTGAGATTGTTTAAAATCTATTAAAATATGAAGGTTGATGGATTTTTTTGGATTAAAAAAAATTAGGGATTTTGTGGGATTGGTTAGTGTATTTTATGTTTTTTGAAATCACACCAAAATCAATGAGATTTTGAAGGATTGTGCTTAAATCGTAAAAAAATTATATCAACTCTATGGCAATTTACCAAGAACCCACATAAAATCAAAATCAAATACAATCAATTAAAATCCATATATTAAAAACAATCAATTAAAATCTCAACCAAATACATGGCCAGAGTTTGCATAGAATCAAAATCTGTTATATTCTATAAAAATTCATAAATTCTTTATTAAGAATTCAGTACATATATATCTCTTCTATCACTGAATGAGTGGAAAGATTATATATGTGAAGAAAATATGCAAGAGATTGTCTCTAGCTATAAATTCCATGAACACAGCTGTTTTATTCAATAACTGTGAAATCTCATATCCCTTATTATCTTTTTAAACTCATATAAATAACAAAAATCACAAATTACAGCTCATATTGCTATCAGAGAGGTTTATCATGAACATCTATAAATTGCTCGCCTCCTAGTGCAACACCCTATATATATTTATCTCTTTCATTGTTTAGTTGACAGCAATAACATTTTCTCAGTGATGAGTAATTCAAACCAACATTGTTTAACAAGCCCAATATCTACAGCTCCAGGGAGGCATGGAGGATCTCCTCATTATTCGTTCAATTATGTGTCCAGAAGCAGCATTTGAACAACGGTAAGTTCTCGAAAATGAAATTATCTGGTAGCATGTAGAACTGCACTGCAGACGGATTGCACCCTGTGAATACGCAACATCGACATCAGAAATGAGTCCCTGCAGGCCAGTAAGCACAGTTACAAAAAGCCCAGAATAAGGATTTGTGTTCAGAATCTGCTATCGTTAGTTATATATTTATGCAGAAGAGTAGCCAGGGACACATTTCTGTTGTTGATGTTGCGTATCCACTAGGTGCAATCCCTCCTCAGTGCGTTTCTACAAGCTTCCAGTTGATTTCTAATTCTGGGACTTACAGTTGTTTGTAATGCTGCTTCTGGACACATTATTAGTTGTTTTCATTTTCAATTTGCAGATGCTTCCGGTAATTTTATGGGAGGAAGGGTGGTCTCTCACATGAAAGCAGCAAGTATTGTTACGCTTGTACTTGTCGTTTCTACAGAAGTCTGATGTTTTAATTTTATTATCTCTAGCTTTGTTCTGCAGTGCAAGAGATCTCTAGCGTTGTTCCTTATGTTTTTCCTGATATATACATTTCCGTATGGGCACGACTTTATTCTTGCAATGATCTATTGCATTTAGTATACACATAGAAAATACATTTAGAAGTAATCTATATATTTGACGTGGCATATTTTAAATCACTTATTCTAATTTTCCTCAATATTTTTAGGATCATGTGCTTACCGGTGCGCTAAAAGCCCGAGCGTTTAGAGAAGGTGCAGCCTTATTTCCTTATACTTAGGACATTACAAGCGCCTCGTGCTAGACACAGAGCCCATAATATCCCCAACAATCCGCCCCTGTGTTCGTGTTTATATAACTAGGGAGATGCTGGACACAGAGCCCATAATATCCCAACAATCCCCCCCCCCCCCCCAAGTCAAGCTTCACAGCAAAGAAGTGTCTTGATCTTATTAATGGGGATCTCTGTGGTCCCATCTCGCCCGCAACGCCATCCGGGAACAAATATTTTCTCTTGTTAGTCGATGATATCAACCGATTTATGTGGGTGTATATGATTAGAGCAAAGATGAAACATCGGATCGGTTTAAAAAATTGAAGGCAACTCTTTTTGGTTGTGCAACAGGCATTTGTGACACCAATCATATATGACTTCTATAACTACGATCTTGACAAGGGAGTCTTATAGGATTTCCCTTCTTATTGATTAGTGTTCTGAAATTTTGAAATTCACGGCAGATATTGCTTGCTATTAATATTTTTCGAACTATCATTTCGGTTAGCTAGGTATCTATAAAGACAGAAACTAAAAGCTTTATTTTTTCCACATAATGAATATATATATATATATATAGAGAGAGAGAGTACTACTCCAATACAAACCCTCTTAATCTACAAACCTAAAACCGAGCTCCAATATCACTAAATTCTAAACACACTATCACTAAATCTTTCAACAACCCCACCTCCATCTTCTCCGGCTCCGCCTCCGCTCCTGGCAACTCCATGTCCGCCGCTCCCTCCATGTCTACCGCCCCCGCCTCCCCGTTCACGTTTACCATCCCTCCGGTTCGCCTCCACCGTCTCTACCACCAACGTCAACCCCACCTCCACCGCCTTCATCTCAACCTCTGCCACCACGACGTCCACCTCGACTTCTACCACCACCACCTTCACCCCAGCCAACTATCTCAGCCCCTACCTCTGCCATACTCGACATCGACCTCCACCTCCGCCATCTCAACCCCCACCCCCGCATCCTCCATGCTCCCGCCCCTTTTGTGTCCACCACCTCCATCTCCAGCGTCGTCACAACCATCAGAATCAACAAACAAGACAAATCTGGAGGTCTTCATCAAGTTCGAGAGATTTTCACTGATCTTCTATATCGAATATCACTAATTCTACAGTGAATATCACTAATTTCTAAAGCGAAAATCACTAAAATGTACAGCAGATATTACTAAATTATATACCAGAATATCACCGATTTTTGTATACATATCAGCCGCTGGTGGTGATGATAATGGTGTAATCGGAAGCAATGACATGAGTGCAGTGTTGGTAGGAGTGGGTCGGCAAAGATGTGCTAGCAGAGGTGGAGAGAGAGGAGAGAGAGAGAGATGAAGGGGGTTTGATAAAAGAGATAATGTGGAGTTGGTGGGTAGTATAAAAGAAAGGTTTTTAGTTTGTATTTAGAGGGTGGTTTGTATTTGATCATGAGCCCCTCTCTCTCTCTATATATATATATGCACACACACATATATATATATATAGAGGGCTACTCTAGTCTTTAAGTGGTGAGAACTAGATACTGGGCTTAAAATAGAACTAGATATTGAGCTAAAATTAGGCCCATTAACATAATCATTCTAAACGTCGGCGATTTTTAAAAATTAAAATCAGTTCCAACAACGTTACCCACTCAAACTCTCACTAGCAAATCACCCCCAAATTACAGAAATCTCTCAACAACGTTGCTCGATTGCTGTGTTTTGCTGCTCAACGCTGCTCAATTTGTTCTTGCAAGTGTTCGTCGACATTGTTCCTTTCACTACTCTAACGATTCACTTTTAAATTTGAGTAGTTATGTAAATAGATTCATCATTACGAATCACTGATGTTAGATACTTTATTTTTTGCAGATTTCGTGCTTAGACGAACAAACATATCTCGAGCACTAAAAAAATTGTATGTGAGTTGTACATATAGTATGCATGTGTTTTTAGTTTGTTTTTGTGAAGTGCTTATCACTTAATCACTTGCAAAGCAATAAGTTTGTATTTAATTTTAGTTTCAACTGTATTGGAAGCAACTTGTATATGTGTTTAATTAAAAAGTTTTCTTAGGGTTTTGTTTAGGATTTAATCAGTTTAAGATGTGCAGAGCACTAATTATGTATTTGTAGATTAGTGCTCAGAGGTTGTGATAGGCGGCGGTATGTTTATTTACTTTCTGTGTTTGCATTTGATTTGAGGTGTATTTTATCGAATTTAGTGCTAGTGTTATTTGTAGGTGTATTTGTAGTTTGAGCATTTTATTGTCTCATTTAGTACTAGTGTTACCGTTGTTGTTGATGGTATTGAGTTCGTTTAGTGTCAACTTGTAAGACAGAGTTTTATGCTTCATCAGATTTGAAAGTTGCAGCTATGTAATTTACACTATTTTACCATGTGCAGAGCATCTAATATTTGGTGAAACTAGAATGGAAGCACTTTTCACATGTACGTAAATTTTAACTCACTTTATAAATTTTTCTCCATATTAATTGTTTATTTGGTTATGTCACTATTGTTATTGATCTATTTTTGTTTTAGGTGCTTTATTTGATCTTACTTAGTGTTTTAGGAGTTTTAGCTGTGATATCTAGGTTTCCTGAAAAATGTTGATTAATTATTCTTGCAAGGTCTGGAATATGGGAGGTTATCTTAGGTTGTTCATTTGCAGTAGAACAAACATGTAATATAACCTAGTATGTGTTGCTGTTAGTTTTTACCTCGAGGTGCACTTGCGCCTGTGGCAAGAAACAAATATAGCCCTGTGTCCGTGACTAGACATAACCAACATTAAAGCCAGCCTGAAAATATATATAGCTAAGTTAATGTGTGAAATGTGAATTGCCAGCAAATATATTGTGTGAGGTTTAGAGAAAGGCTGCAGCATTGATGCATTGTTTTAGCTGGTTTTCGTCACAATTCCCATCATGTTTTGGATCAACAATATCTTTGAATTTTCCTTTTGTGATCAGTGGCTCTGACCATTCAGTTATTGTCCTTTTGACACCACCAGGGAGCTTCTCAATTGGCTTTCTTCCAGTGAAGATCTCTAGTAACATGATCCCAAAACTATACACATCACACCTCTCAGAAACCTTTACCCACATAGTATTAGACTTGACTAGCAAGTATGATCTGTACTTATTAATGTTTTTTGTATCTTGTTCTGTTTGTTTTGCCTATAATTTTTTTGCTTGTATGATCTCTCCTTATAAATGTTTTATGTCCTGTAGCCTTTCATGTATCATTTTCACTCATGACTTTGGAAAAAATATACACAAAAAAGCACTTAAGTACACATAAAAAATCACTTGGAAGTATAAAAAAATACACTTAACTATAAAATATGCACAAAGCACTTAGAAGTATACACAAAGCATTTAAATACACAAGGCATCTACTCTGTTGCTATGTGCTACATGTGCGTGATTTTAAATGATATATTTTCTTGTATCAGGATCCAGTAGAAGGCAAAGCAAAAGATTAAAGAAAAAAGCTTTCCAACCACATCATCTTCTGCTCCATGCAATATCGAAGATGATGGTCGTCAAGATGTTACTGAAATGATGAGGAATCCAACATTCAGTGATGATGAAGACTTTGAAACACCAGTACCAAAAACAAAATCAAAGCCCTATATTACAAAACCTCGGAATAGAGGACGAATAACCATTTTTTCCTGTTTGCCCTTAATATCTCATCCACTTCTTGAAATGGTCTGTTCAAAATCTTTATTAAATGCGCAAAGCACTTACTAGTATACACAAAGCACTTAAGTATACACAAAAAATATTCAGAAGTATAAAAAATACAATTATGTATAAAATATGCACAAAGCACTTAAAAGTATACACAAAGCACTTACTAAAAAATTCCTTATAGTGGCAAACTTTAAGGAACTATGAAGATTTTGGGATATTTGTTATGAGACATATGGAGACTTATATGGGTGAACAGAATACGTACAACTATTTTAACCTTTTTTCTAATTTTTGTTGATTCAAATAGGAATGAGAGCACAACTTGAACGATTAAGGGTGAAATACTCAAATGCAATCCTTACATCTCACTTGAATGGATACAGAGAGATTGAATCAAAGAAGGCAAAAGGCTTCAACAAATAGATTGCAAACAAGACACTCATGCCCATTGTACTTGCATCAAGTTCAAAGAAACTCGAGAGCACAGAGATTCACGAGAATGTTATATTTCCAGACATTGAAATAGGACATGAAAAAGCATAATGAAGTACCGGCTGCTAGAAACTCACACCAGCTACCAAAGAGTCAAAAACTGATCAACAAATGTTCTACAACTATTATCAAGACACTTTGGCAAATAATACCTACTACTTTATGGAGTTATACTAAAATTTGAAAAAGAGTCATCGCTTTCCACACCTGATGCACTACCAGAACCTTGACATAGATGTAGCATCATCAACATATTGCTTAACACGTGCTGAATCTACACTACCAACACCTACGCGAATTATCACAATTAGACATTAAAAAAAACAAACAGAAAAACAGAGCACCATAACAAACTCTATTGCAGAAACAACTTACATAACATGCTCATCTTCACTAGACATAAACAACATCAACAACAACAAAGCTCAACAAAACAACAAAATAAATAGAACTCACATTACAAAGAACAGTTAAAAATAGATACAACACTAAACAAAATTAACAACATAATCAGCAAAATTGATATTCAGAATCTCACAAAAACAAAAATCATAAAAAGCTCAACAAACAGAATCAAACTTTTATATGCACAAAAATACTCGATAGAAGGAGATTGCTCATAATACTCGAATTATTCAATCACCTAATTCAATTAACACATACAAACGGAGCTACATAGCACTGAATGATACAGAGGGAGGCAGGACCGAACGAGAGAGAGAGAGAGATAAAACTGCAGAGAGAAAACACCGAGAGAGTGAAAGCGATAAAATTAGCGAAAGAAAACACACACACAGAGATATAGAGAGAGAGAGAGAGAGAAATTAGAGAGAGAAAACACCAAGAGAGAGAGGGGGGGGAGAGCATCGGAAGTAGTCGCAGTGAGAGAGTGTCGAATAAAACTATAAGTTAATCCATATATTTGAGTGGCCACGATTAACTTTGCTCTTATAAAAATGAATGGCTGATATTAGATCTCAGTTCTCATTTTTTTAAAAGTTCTCATTTGAGCACAGGCCTATATATATATATAAATAAATGAATATATAAAGGAGGATCTCAATTGAAAGGTCTCACAATTAATTATTTAACTTTATCATTTCGCTTAGGTATTTGTAAAGATGAAAACCAAAAGTTTTAACTCAGTTTGTTGATTCTTATATATACATACACATATATATTTTGTGTCTGCGAAGAAATTACAGGAGAGGAGGGAAAATAAGGGAGTAGAGGAATGATGAAGACATGAGAAATCAGTTGTTCCAAAAGTATCTTATAAATAGCCTTTCCATCTTACCATGAAAATGGTTACGTTAGTGCAGCCAGAAGTGGATGTCAAACGCACTGTCTTTTATAGAAAACGAGCAGCATGAATATAGTACTCGCCTTGCCATATGCCTTTGCACATGTAATAAGTGGATATGACGTTCCCGGATAAATTGAATTTTCTTATTTGTACCATATATGTTAAGCAAGTCCCTCTTCTTTTGTCTAAAAAGGTATTGGTAGAAATACCATATAATGTTCTTGCACAAGTTGGAGTGTATTATGTATAGTATTATCGTTTATGCAATCATCGGATTTGATTGGACAGTAGTGAAATTCTTTTCGTATGTATTCTTCACGTTCTTCACCCTGCTATACTGCACTCTTTTTGGAATGATGACTATGGTGGTGACTCCTAATGCCGAGATTATTGCAATCATTGCTGCTGCACTTTTTGCATTATAGAATATGTTTTTTAGGATTTTTATGATCCCTCAACGAGTAAGTTCTTTGATACTCTTCGGCATGTATATACACTCTAGACAAGCATGAAAATGTATGTAATGGTTAGGCAAGCCTTTTTTCTATTTAATTTGTGACTACAAAAAATGTCGGTCTGGTGGAAATTATATTGATAGGTATATCTTTTCTTTATAATATTTTTACATTTATTTTTTGCTTAAGCGAGGTAAATTAAGAAATACCAAAAATCACTATCACACAATTGTCAAAAGTGGTCGCTTTTTTATGATCGGTAATAGTTGCCATATTAATATGCATGAATTGTATTATATAGTAGATTGTATATGCACATATAAGAATCATTTGTTGACAATGATGCACGTCAAATTTCCAAACACATGTTTAATTAAATTTCCTTTAGTTCAAGCATTTGTGTTCAAAATACGCTTTCGTTATTTCTCCGGTCATTATCTACTCGGCACTCACCTTCACCAACAAATCTAGTATCACTCTTCATTTCTTCATCAAATTTTAAATTTTGCTCATATTTACAAAGACTGTGTGCTCGTATGTATCATTTGAGGTGTATTGTTCTATTCTTACTCCTCAAGGTTTCCGGTCTATTGTTCTATTTAGATTCCAAAATTTGTCTATATAATATAGATTGATGTTCTCATGTATACTTTTGATTATATTACATGAAATGTATACTATCAATCATGAAGCAGCTTTGAAAGGAAAGAAAAATCAAGAAGGATGTGATGTATACTAAAGAACCAAATAAACACAATGCAACTAAGGAAAGAAACAAAGAGCATTGATTGGTAAAAATATATAACATTGGGAATTTTTGTGGTGTGAATATGAGGAGATACCTGAACCTTTAAAGGAATAGAACATTAAAATTTAGTAATATTGATGGGAAGTTTTATATGTGCATGTGAATTTTTTTTTTTGTCAGGCATGTGAATTTTATAATGTTAACTAAAATATATATATAATATGATCCTTTGAATAGCGTGAAGCCTGTATTTTTCCTCTGTATATAATATAAGTAAATAACCTATAACAAGTCAATAATTCCTGCAAAGAGGCCGACACACTTAAAGAATAAATCTATTGTCAACATTTTGTATTAAAATAAGTTTGCAATATTCCATAGACTCTAAGTCTAAGGAATAGATATCAACTATTCGTGTGCTCTAGTACTCCTGTGTCATTGTAGTATTACTTTCATGACTTAACATTGGCTGGGTCTTTCCCTTTATAAACTCATTAGTAGGCTGTATTGCAGCTCTATCTCAATCATAATGAATGTTGCATGAGTTCCTCCCAAAGAAAATTGTGTCAAGATAAATGTTCACCGCTTTTCATCAGAAGGTCCTCTTCCAAATGGCAACTCCAACAGGGTAGGTGTTCTCATGAATGCACATGGCAGGAAACTGTGGGAAGCTTGTGGCCTTAAGCATCACGACTAATGTCAAGGAGGTCATGTGGGGAATACAATCGGAGCCGCCAGATGTGTTGAACTGGGTTTTCACAAGGTACACATCGATTGAGACTAATGACTTCCTAGCTTTCAGTGTTATCTGATATCAAGAAGAAATGGTCATCGAAATGACTTAGTAGAAGTCATGACTAGGTTTAACACAATCCTTGCAAATAACTTCAAACTTGGCAAAACAGATCGCATCGTCACTCGAGTCCCAGGAAGATAAAATGCTGCGCAGCTGAGTAAATGGCTATGTATGGTCGGGAAAACCTTCCGGTCTTTGCAGCAGTCCCTGCTCAAGCACTACAAGAAAAGAGGTCATTTTCGGCCGTCAAATTCTGGTAATAAATAGCCGCTTTTCTTGTAGTGAAGGAGGATGAGGGCGTGTTCTAAATCTTTTATTCTATTTTTCCTCAATTTCTAGGATTTCACTACTTATTGGCGTTTTTATATTTGAAATTCCCGGCAGAAATTGAAAGGTGAGACTATTAATCATTGAACTATATCATTTCGGTTTGGTATTTAATTTGTGACTACAGAAAATGCTGGTCTGGTGTAGATATGTCCTTTCTTTTTAATAATTTGCATTTATTTTATGCTTCAGCCACGTAAACTGAGACCAAAAATCACTATCGGAGAAATGTCAAAAGTTGTCGCTTTTTTATGATCATTAATAGTTGCCATATTAATATGCATGAATTTTATTATATAGTAGATTGTATATGCACATATAAGAATCATTTGGTGACAATGATGCACGTCAAATTTCCAACACATGTTTAATTAAATTTCATATGTATGTCTTTTCTTTTTGATATTTTACATTTATTTTATTCTTCAGCCAAGTAAATTGAGCAATACAAATATTCACAATGGGACAAATGTCAAAAATCGTCGCTTTTTTATGATATGTAATATTTGCCATATTAATATGCAGGAATTGTATTATATAATAGAATATTGTACATGCACATATAAGAATCATTTGGTGAAAATGTTGCAGGTCAAATTTCCAACACATGTTTAATTAAATTTTCTTTAGTTCAGGCATTTGTGTTAAAAATTTTCTATCATGTTTCTGCGGTCATTATCTACTTGGCACTCACCTTCACCAACAAATCTAGTATCACTCTTTATTTCTTCATTAAATTTTAAAATTTTCTCATATTTACAAAGATTGTGCGCTGGTATGTACCGTTTGTGGTGTATGGTTCTATTCTTAATCCTCAAGATTTGAGATGTATTGTTCTTTTTAGATTTCAAAGTTTGTCCATGTGTATTTATATGTTAACTAAAATATATCTTAAAAATATATAATATGATCTTTTCAATAAGGCGAAGCGTGTATTTTTCCTTTATACGGAATATAAGTAAATAACCCATGACAAGTCAATAATTCCGGCAAAGAGGACACACTTAAAGATTAAATCTATTGTCAAAATTTTGTATTAAAATATGTTTGCATTCAGTAGACTCTGAGTCCAAGGAATAGATATCACCTATTGGTGTGCTTTAGTACTCCTGTGTCATTTGTAGTAATACTGTCATGACTTAACATTGGCTAGGTCTTTCCATTTATAAACTCAGTATTGCATCTCTGTCTCAATCATAATGAATGTTGCATGAGTTCCTTCCGAAGAAAATTGTGTCAAGATAAATGTTCACCGCTTTTCATCAGAAGTTCCTCTTCCAAATGGCAACTCCGACAGGATTGGTGTTCTCAAGAATGCAGATGGCCGGAGACTGTGGGGAGCTTGTGTCCTTATGCATCACATGACTAATGTCAAAGCCGTCATGTGGGGAATACAATCAGGAGATGCCAGATGTGTTGAACTGTGTTTTCACAATCCATGCAAATAACTTCAAACTCGTCAAAACAGATCGCATTGTCACTCGAGTCCGAGATAAAATGCAGCGTAAGAAATGGCTCATGAAGATGCCATGTTGACAAACAAAGCTCAGGTCCCTTTAGGGGTTGAAGTTTATTATATTATATTTTAATAATTAATAATTTAAAATTATTTTAGTTTTTCAAAATTATTACAAATAATCATTTTTCTAAAACTCTACGCAACACACGTATTTGACTATTGCAACATGAAATGGACATGAATGATTATCATTGTTGTTGGTATGGATTAGTAGTAACATAATTTTGCAACACTCAGTGTTCATAAAATTGCCTAGGCCATCTATGATGTAGTGCTTGAATGTAGTTTTCAGTGGTGTAACATGGCAGCTAATATTGTTAATTTTTGTTTTTCTAGGTAATTTTTAGTGGTAGCTTCTCTTAGGAAGGCATGCCCTCTTCAAATGTTATGCTTGTATATGATTGCTGGTTAGGGCTATGGGCTGTGGTGTATTTTTATCTTATTAATGGAATATCCATGTTTATCAAAAAAAAAAAGATAAGGGCTCTAATCTTTAATTAATATTGTATATATTGTGATTCAGTTTTCCTTTAGTGATTAACAATATTTAATAAAAAAAATATGGTGAAATCACCCTGTAATCTACTCATCTTTTAAAATATTAAAGAGTAATGTTTTTTGCATAAAACTATTATACATAATGATGTGCCATATCGCTATCTAAAATATAGTAAAATGAAGTTGTTGAGTGATGGTCGAGGAAACACAGACAATCTTATTAATGTTAATGTCACATCATTTTGTGTAGCCAATTTTGTGCGTGATTTTTCCCAATAATACTACATGTACAAAATTAGGTTCTACATAATGATGTGGAATTGTTAAGCATTAATCACTCCTTGAAACTAGCATTAACAAAGATAGAGAAAAATTATTTTATGATTATATGGTTATCTAACACAATTCTTTCCTTTTCGATGTCTATTATTTATTTATAATAATACTAATTTTTAACTATTTATTCTTACTACTTAATAGTTGTAGTAAATAATTTTAATGACAATCTATAGTGGCTCTATCGAGAAAATAAAACATATAATTTATGCGTGCGACTATCTAAATATTTAGATTTATTGCAACCATTATTAATTTAGAAATATTCCAATTAGCTACACTCAATATATATATATATACATATATATATATATATATAATTGATTATCTCATCAATAATAATAAAAAGTTTATCGCACACGCTTTTTATATCCTCGTCACAGTACTTAAAATAAATAATTAAATATTTATTACGTCACTATAACTTTAATCAAAGCGTAATAATGTTAATTTAACTATTACTCGTGCCTATTTATAAATAGTAATTTTTTGTACAATTAAAAAATAAAGTTATTAAATAATATGTTAGGTCCTATAAACTCACTATATAAGATGATATAGTGATCACAATCTGTAACACAGTATGACAATATAAGAGATTGAAAACAATAAACTCTTATTCACAAAGCTTGAATGGTTACAAAAACTCTCTCAGTAATTTATATTGTATCACTAAGAGCTGCTAGGGTTCTCAACAATATACTCGATAACTCTACTCTTATAGAGTAACCCTAATCTGTGTTTATATAGACACAGTTACAAAATCAATCTCTGATTTGATATCCTATAAATCAGCTATGTATTCTATCAATCAAAGATTGCTCCAGTTTTCTGTTTAGTTTCCATAGTCAGCAAATCACTCCTCCGCTTCTATCCTTCCTTGAAGTATATCCGTTTCTAAGCTCTTTCCACGTGTAAACTCTGACGAGTCTTGACTATGTAAACTCTGATCAGACTTTATCAAACTCTGGTCAGACTTTACTAAACTCTGATCAGCTTCATCAAACTCTGATCAGCTTCCAGCTTAAACTCTGATCACTCCTGTTCTAAAACAAACTTTAAGAACATTAGTAATCATCAATTATATCTAACAATCTCCCCCAACTTGTGCATAAATATGTTATGTGCAAGTTAACAGATAATTGATGATGTCAAAACAGATAAGTCAAATGCAACAGAGTTTAGCTATATAACAGAAAACTTTTTAAAACTTACAGATACTTTACTCCCTAGCTTCATAGACACCATGAGCTGTCTTTAGATATCCTTTGAGGAGTTCTCTTTCAGCTTCTTCAAGTACTGTAATCATCTGTCTCTTGATCTCTCTAAGCTCTGGATCTGAAACTCCAGTTTGGTAAATTGCAGCTCTGAGATCATAGATCTTGTTTCTTTTCAAGTCTCTATCCAGCCTGATATTGTAAGCTTTATCAGACTCTTCATTGAATGCAAGAGTACTGATTCCAGCTATTTTCACTATTTTTGCTGAACTGTTCTTCATCTCAACCAGCTTTCCTTGATAATTGAAGTATTTAGGAATGAAAGGTCCAGCATTTTTGTTTCCTGTAATACCCATCTTTCTTCTGATTTGATCTTTGAGCAGATTGGAGATGTGTTGACATGACTTGTTCTTTACTTGAAATATGTGTGAGACATATCTCAATTCCTCCCAGTGTTTAGCATAGAGATCAGCTTCAATTACTCTAAACACTGTTCCATCAGACATGAAGTAGATAAGAATGTTATCTCCTCTGTCATTCTTCACCAGCTGGACTGAATCAAGTTTGTCCATTTTTTCTTGCAATGCTCCAGTCTTGGGAGCACAGAGAGATGAGGGGTCTGTTGACATTGATCCTATACTCTGATCAAATTTTTCATATTTAGATCCCAGCCCTCCTTTATCTCTTCCTGCTTTTTGACGAGAGATTGGTTGAATTGAGCCCTTTTCAAAGTTTATCTCAGTCATCAGACTAGGCTTTGCAAATCCTGCCAGTGGAGTAGTTGTTGGTTTGAACACAGCTTGAGCTTTGTCAGAGGTTGTGTCTTTCTTTGCTTCCTTATTAACTTGAGCTATGTCAGAGGTTAATCTTCCTTTTTGTGATTCTTCAACATGAGCTTTGTCAGAGATTGCAGCTTCTGATTTCTTTTCCTTTACAACTTGATCTTTGTCAGAGGTTGTAGACTTCTTCTTATCCCAGCCTTTTTCAAGGTGTTCATCTACTTTGCTTTTTCCCTTGGATGTATACTCATCTTTAGAGTATATCTTTTTGACTGGTAAACTCTGATCAGCAACAGTAGTTTCCTTGATCAGTATCCCTTTCTCTTTTGGCTTGGTGGTTGATTTTGCAGGCTTTTGAATTTTTCCAGAGTTTATAGCTTCAACATGTTCTTTCTTTAGCTCAGCTTCCTCTGCAGCAATCAA
The DNA here is from genome assembly GCF_001625215.2 of Daucus carota subsp. sativus. Lineage (NCBI taxonomy): Eukaryota > Viridiplantae > Streptophyta > Magnoliopsida > Apiales > Apiaceae > Daucus > Daucus carota. The sequence goes on along the minus strand of NC_030389.2, from coordinate 28,845,404 downwards.
CTCCAAATCCAATTTGGCTTCTGGATTTTCTTGTTCAATTAAAGATCAATCTAGCAAGTTCTTCATCAGTCAATGGTCTATCTGATCCAGCCACTGGTCTGTGCTTTGATCCAGATGTGACATTATGTGTTGGCACTGGAACAGACTTTTGCTTAGATTTTGAACTGTCAGAGTTTGAAACTCTTCCACCAGTTCCTGCTTGAAATCTCTTGTGCTTTGTGAAGTCATCCACATCATCATCATCATCATTCTTCTTTCTCTTCAGAGTTTGAGAAGTAGACTTGCATTTGACTTTAGCTACTCTCTCCCCCTTTTTGACATCGTCCTCATCAGGAATCAGAATTGATGTGATCAGAGAAAGTGAAGATTGGATGGCTTCAAGCTGTTTAGACATTTTCTCTTGAGTAGACTCAATGGTGGTCATCCTCTTTTCCAGAGATTCATTGGCAGACACCAGCTTCTTAACATCATCTTTCAGAGGTAGTAGAGTCCTTTTCTTCTCCATAGTTTGAGTTTCCTTGAGATTGGCTACCTCTGTTCTGAGACCATCTATAGACTTAGATGTCTGATCATGAGCAGGATGAAATGTCTTAAGATAAAGAACTGTAGCCTTGAGGCTTGACATGACATCAGAGTTTGTAATTTTATTCTCTGCCATAGATAAGAATTCTTCAGCTTTAGTTGGCTCCAGAGAATGCTGGTGGCTCAGCCAGAGTTTATCCCATACTTCAGTTGGTGGATCAACCTGAAGATCCCTGGGAAGTGGATCAGAGTTTGTGTTCAGAGTTTGCAGCCTGGCATTATATTGGCTGGTAGACTCCCACTTCTGTTGTAGATGTGACAGAGGGACTTCATCATCATTTTCATCATTGTCATCATCTGAACTTTCATCATCCTCATCATTATCAGATGCAGGATTAGCAACTTTCTCAACAGGATCTTTAGCAGATTTGTCTTGAGCTTCAGACTGTGATTTGCTAGGCTCTTCACCAGCCTTAGCAAGAGACTGCAGGGCTTCCAATGCTACCTTGTCAGATTCATCAACTACATCAGACTTGTAGTTTTCTGGAGCTGTATCATGAACAATGGCACCCTCAGGAATTGTCATTGGAGAATGAGGAATTGGTGTGGAGGGTCCATGATCAGATATTGGATTGTTAAAATCAGACACTGGTGTCTCAGCTTCATCTGTAGCTTTCTCCTTGCATATAATTTCCTCATCTACTTCAGATGAAGTAGAGGATGCTGTGGCAGCAGAGATTGGAACAGCCTGAAGAGGAAGCACCATCAGAGCTTGAGATAGATCATCAGGAGTTGTAGTGGATGGTGCTTGCTCTTCTTCAACAGTAAAATCTGTGATCTCAGTTATGGGCACCCTTGTCCTCTTAGCCTTGTTAGCCCTTCTTTTAAATCTTGCTGGCTTTGTTTGAGGACTGGTCTGTAGATTTTCAGAGTTTGTTGCAGGAGAAGGTTCAGAGGTTATTGCATGTGCAGGTTCAAGATCATCATAATCATAGGCTGCAACCAGTCTCCTTCTTTTCTGCCTTTGAGGAGAAGCAGCTTCAGAGTTTACAGGATCAGAGTTTACAGCATCAGAGTTTACTGGTTTATCAGACTTTGTCTTCAGAACTTGTGTAGCAACAGAGGTTCTGGTCTTCTTTGTAGAAGGGGCATCAGATTTTGTAGATTTGGATGGTTTAAGTGTTGATGATCTGGGTTTCCTGGTGACTGTAGGTGAAACTGGATGTTGTGGTTGGGGTTGAGTCTGTTGTTGTGGTGCCTGAGGCATATTCAGCCTAGCTCTTAATGGAGCTGGAATCTGTAGAGGCCTGAGAACTGGTCTCTTCTCATCTTTAGATATGAGATCTTTGAAAACCCTTTTATGAAGTTTAAAAGGTTTGATCTCATCTGTAGCATCAAAAGCCACTTCTCCAACAGTGGCATTAAACAACAATTGGCAAAATCGTGAAAAATATATAATCTGTCGATGTTCATGCATTCTTTCACCAATATTTCTAATCACTAATCTACCAAAATCGAAATTAGTAGAATAGATCAGAGAATACCCAATCTGCAGCATGTCCATTGGAATAGCATCCCAGTTTGTAGATTTCTTCTGGAAAGCCCTGGTAATGCAATCAAAGAAAAAGCTCCACTCCTTCCTGAGTCCTGGACGCTTCAATTGACCCAATTTATCCAGAGAATCGTAGTAGCCCAAATCGATCATCATTGTTCTGAGATTAGCATCTCCATTTGTAATGTACCCAGCATGCTCTGGCAGGTTGAGTGCTGCTCGGACGGTGGCTGGAGTAACAGAATACCGTGCTCCATCATACTCAAATACAATGGATGGTGACCCAGCTTCACCACCATTGTCATAATGCCCTGTTCTCCAGAAAGTAATGATTTGACTTCCTGAGAGTCTGGCAGGAGCTATAAGGGCAGTGGCCAGGACACTCTGTGCCAAGAGTTGCTGAAAGGGATGATAATCACTTGGAACATCAGTGATGTCAAGGATGGCAGCATGATTGTTGGGAACAAATTCAACACCTGCAAAAGTAAAAGCTGAGGTCGCCATTAGAACAGAGTTTATGAATGAAGGTGTTTGAGAAGGTGTGTAGAAGAAGATTTGAATTTTTGAGAGAAGAGCGTAAGAGTTTGTTGAGAGAGTGTGTGTAAAGATTAAGTGTATAAGTGAATAATAAGCAATAAAATCTGATGTGATAAACTCTTCAGATTTTGTTTAGCTGTACACGCTTGGGCTCTTTGTTCACTTGGACACCTGTCAGATTTTAACTGGTAGATGAATGTTAGTGGGATGGAGAAACGAGAGTAGTAATCATGAGTGCAGTAAAACATGTGCAGTAATAAATGGTGATTACACGTTCTCCTATTAAAATGTTTTTCATGCAAACCCACTAATAATACATCCGTTTGAAACACTCTCTTCACATTCTCTGAATATTTGAACTCCTGAAATGTACAAGATTTTTAAAAAAAATCAAGATCAAATCTCTCGAATTTTAAACTCTGAGATTTAAATCAAAGAAAATAAATTTCTAAGGACCTCAGAATAGAGACATGATTTGCAGAATATTCATCAATAAATCAGAGTTTGTTATAAAATTCATAGCTCAATAATGTGCTTGTGAAATAATGTGTGTGATTTAACATATGAGATCAGAGACTAAAGAATTTCACAATTTCGTAATTATAAGGTAGACAAGAATAATTTATTTAAACTCTCAAGACATAGACAATTGACATACTCTGATGGAGAATAAAATAAACTAACCCCCTTTTTTTTTTTTTTTTCAAGGACGCTTTTCAGTGTAAATGAATCACGACCTTTAAATATAATTTAGCAACAGTATTTCTCCAGTAATCAGAGATTGTGACTGGTCACCATAGATTATAAAATCTTGGCAATTACTTAATACCAGTAAATGTTTGGGTCTTCCCAGTCACTGTCATATAGACATCTAAGATCTCAAAGGAGTACCATGCTTATTTCCAGGGGTGTGTATAGCATCAGAGTTTATAATCACTGTCTAATTTACTGAGAGAAAATGCAAATTAATCAGTCTCACTTATAATTAAGATATGTGAAGTAATAGAGTCTCAATGATATCAATATGTATATAGTGTAAAATAGTAGCACAAAATTGAGATCAAGATTAAGGAACTTTAATTGAGATTCATGATTACTAATTCAGATCATGCTTCATAATATCTTCAGAGGTTAAGTGTCTCAGAGAAATAAAAATGAGATCATTTATCAAGATTCAGAGTTTACAAACATCAGAGAATATTGTCAGAGAATGGCGTCAGAGAATGTCAATCAGAGTATAACAAACAGAGTATATCATCAGAGAATGTCATCAGAGTTTAACAATCAGAGTATATCATGGCAAATGTGTGAGCAATACATATGGTAAATTGATAATTTAAATTTGAAAGATCTAACCATTATGTTTACTCAGTTCCTGATATCATTCCTAGCTCATTCACCAGCCTAGTAAAAGTTGTTTCACTTAATGGTTTGGTGAAAATGTCTGCTAGCTGCTGTTCAGTAGGAACAAAGTGAAGTTCAATGGTTCCTTCCTCCACATGCTCCCTTATAAAATGATATCTTATACTGATGTGCTTTGTCAGAGAATGTTGAACTGGGTTTCCTGTCATAGCAATAGCACTTTGGTTATCACAATAAATAGGAATTTTAGAAAAGGATAACCCATAGTCCAACAGTTGATTCTTCATCCAAAGAATTTGAGCACAGCAGCTGCCTGCAGCTATATACTCTGACTCTGCTGTTGATGTTGAAATGGACTTCTGCTTCTTGCTGTACCAAGAAACTAGTCTGCCACCCAGAAATTGACAACTCCCACTTGTGCTTTTCCTGTCAATTTTGCAACCTGCAAAATCTGCATCAGAGTATCCAATTAGACTAAAATCTGATTCTCTAGGATACCATAATCCCAATGATGTGGTTCCCTTGAGATATCTGAATATCCTCTTTACTGCAATCAGATGAGGCTCTCTTGGATCTTCCTGAAATCTTGCACATAGACATGTGGCATACATGATGTCTGGTCTACTTGCAGTCAGATAGAGCAAAGATCCAATCATTCCTCTATAGTTTGTGATATCCACTGATGCACCAGTATCTTTGTCTAGTTTGGTTGATGTTGCCATAGGAGTAGTTGCAGCTGAACTGTCTTGCATACCAAATTTCTTCAAGAGATTTCTGGTATACTTGGCTTGATTGATAAAAATCCCATCTTCAGTCTGTTTAACTTGTAAACCCAGAAAATAACTGAGTTCCCCCATCATGCTCATTTGGTACCTGGACTGCATGAGCTTGGCAAATCTTTGACAGAGTTTAGCATTAGTGGAGCCAAAAATAATGTCATCAACATAGATTTGAACTAAAAGCAGATCATTACCATGATTCAAATAAAATAGGGTTTTATCTATGGTACCTCTAGTAAATCCACTTTCAAGAAGAAATTGAGCCAGAGTTTCATACCATGCCCTTGTAGCCTGCTTTAGTCCATAAAGTGCCTTGTCCAGTCTATAGACATAGTCTGGATGCTTTGGATCCACAAAGCCTGGAGGTTGTTCAACATATACCTCCTCATCCAGTTTCCCATTTAGAAAAGCACTTTTGACATCCATCTGAAATACCTTGAATTTCTTGTGAGCAGCATAGGCCAGAAAGATTCTAATTGCCTCCAATCTTGCAACTGGAGCAAATGTCTCATCATAATCAATACCTTCCTGTTGTGAATACCCTTTTGCCACAAGCCTTGCTTTATTCCTTGTAATGACACCTTCACTGTCAGTTTTGTTTCTGAAAACCCATTTTGTACCAACTATGGATCTATCTTTAGGTCTTGGTACTAGGGTCCATACTTTGTTTCTCTCAAACTCATTTAGCTCCTCTTGCATTGCTTGAATCCAGTCAGCATCTTGAAGAGCTTCCTCCACTTTCTTAGGTTCTGTTTGTGACAGAAAGCAATGATGTAAACACTCATTTGCTGTAGCTGTCCTTGTTTGCACACCTGCTTCTGGATTTCCAATAATCAAATCAGGTGTATGAGATTTTGTCCACTTCCTTGCATGTGGAAGTTGACCATTTTCATCATTGGATCCTCCCCCTTGATCCATGCTCTCCTGATTCTGTTGATTATTCTCTGTAGCTCCCCCTAAATTTGTGCTATCAGAGTTTGAATCAGTATTCTCTGATGAGTTTGAGTCAGCATTCTCTGATGAGTCTTGGGTAGAGTCTGAAACATTCTGATGCTCCCCCTCAACAAGTGCTTCATCATCATGAACTTGTAAATTTTCACCAGAGTTTGCTGTATTTTGTTCACAGTCAGAGTTTGACTGTTCATCAGAGTTTGTCGAATCAGAGAATATTTCTTCATTTTCAAAATGCAGTTCTTCATGATCATCCATATCTGCTAAACCCATAATTCTTTTGTCATCAAATGACACATGTATGGATTCCATGATCACCTTGGTTCTCAGATTATAGACTCTGAAGGCCTTTGTTGTCAGAGGATAACCTACAAAAATGCCTTCATCAACTTTTAAATCAAACTTGGTAAGCTGTTCTGGATGAGTCTTCAATACAAAGCATTTGCACCCAAATATATGAAAGTACTTCAGATTTGGCTTCTTTTTCTTCACCATCTCATATGGGGTCTTGCCATGCTTATTAATCAAGGTTGCATTTTGAGTGAAACAAGCTGTTTGAACAGCTTCTGCCCAGAAATAAGTAGGTAATTTAGCCTCATCAAGCATAGTTCTGGCAGCTTCTATAAGAGTCCTGTTTTTCCTCTCAACTACACCATTTTGCTGTGGTGTACCAGGTGCAGAAAATTGTTGCATTACACCTCTTTCTTTGCAGAACTCTTCCATTGTTGAATTTCTGAACTCAGTTCCATTATCACTTCTAATGATCTTCACTTTGTCTTCAGATCCATGATCCAGTTGCTTCACATGATCCATCAGATGCAAGGCTGTTTCATCTTTAGAGTGAAGAAAATATACCCAAGTATATCTGGTATACTCATCAACAATGACAAGAGCATATTTCTTCCTTGCAATGGATGGTACATTGACTGGTCCAAATAGATCAACATGTAGAAGATAATATGGCTTCTTTATTGAGAATTCAGTCTTACTCTTGAAGGATGTCTTTCTCTGCTTGGCCTTTTGACATGAATCACATAATCCATCAGATGTGAGTAGTGATTCAGGGAGTCCTCTCACAAGCTTTTTCTTTATAAGCTCATTTATAGAGTTGAAATTAAGATGTGAGAGCTTCTTATGCCATTTCCAACTTTCTTCTGCAGAGATTCTTGTAGATAGGCAAATTGCTTTTCCTTCAGAGTTTGTAGGCAAGTGAATTTCATAAATATTCCCATGTCTTTGAGCAATCACTGCTACCTTGCCTGTTGACTTGCTTACTATCTCACTGTGTTCTTCATAGAAATCAACATGATATCCTCTGTCACAGATTTGACTGACAGAGAGTAAATTGTGTTTTAGCCCTTGAACAAGAGCTACATTAGATATGATGACATTTCCAAGATTGATGTTGCCATATCCCAGAGTCCTTCCTATGTTGCCATCTCCATAAGAAACACTTGGGCCAGCTTTCTCCACAAACTCTGACAGCAGGGCCTTATTTCCAGTCATGTGTCCTGAACATCCACTGTCCAAGACTAGAATATTCTTCCTGTTGCCTTGCAATCACAAAGACCACTAATTGTTAGTTTTAAGGACCCAGACTTGCTTGGATCCCTTGGTCTTATTAAGTTTGTTAGCTTTTGCAGCGGAATTATCATTATCAGAGTTTGAGCTAACAGACTTTGGATCAGAGTTTGTACTAGAGACAGAGTTTGTACTTGCAGAGTTTTTATTAACCTTTAAAGAAGGTTTCAATTGATAATAATCATAATACAAACTATGATATTCTTTGCAAGTATAATTAGAATGCCATAAACTACCACAATGAAAACATGGATCTTGTGGTTTATATCTAATACTACTTTTTCTAACTCCAGACTTTGTAGGTAAGGAGTTAATGTCTTTGTTCTTCCTGCAAAAATTAGCAAGATGATTAGTATTTCCACAGTTATGGCATGTCTTCCTAGGTGCATTTGGAATAGGCATGTAGTTATTACTCTTGTCTATTCCAATCTTGCCATTTCTATTTTTCCTAGGCTCCTTATTTTTGTCATCAGACCTTATCTCTTTAAGCTTATGTTTAAGCTGTTTCTGAGTCATCAGTCCTATGTTAACCTGTTTGGGCTTATCAGATTTTAAATTGTTGTTAATCTCTGATTTTGGTCTACTCTGTTTAGACTTAGAGGATTCAGCAACAAATTTAACAGGTTTAACCTTAGGTTTTTGAGTTTTAACAAACTCTGTTTTTGATGACTCAGCTTCTGAGTTATCAGTGTAACCTAGTCCCTTCTTCCAGTTTCCACTACCTAAGATATCCTGAGTAGTTTTGCCTGAATTAGTCCATGTCTTAATAATCTCCTTTTCCTTAGCAAGTTCTGATTGAAGAGATGCATACCTCTTTAATAATTCATCTTTGACAATGACAGCATCATCTCTTTCTTTCTGAACTTCCAACATCTGAACTAATTCTTTTTCTAGATAATCATTCCTTTTCTTTACACTTAGAGTTTCAGATTTTAATCTTTCATTTTCTAAAGTCTGATCTCTAAAGCTGATATCCAAAGTTTTAAGAAACAATCTTAACTCAGTTATATCTTCAGCATCAAAGGCAAGAGTAGAATGAGGTACCTTTGCAGTAGATTCAGAGTTGTTGTCAGTGTTTGCCATCAGAGCATAATTGACTTCTTCCTCTGAATCAGATGTATCTGTCCAGTTTCCTTTCTTGGTGATAAAGGCTTTTTCTTTTTCCTTCTTGGCTTTCTTGCATTCAGATGCAAAGTGACCCTTTTCACCACAGTTGAAACAGGTATACTTGTCAGCCTTTCCAGCTTTCCCTTCCTTGCCCTCATTCTTCTTGAAGTTCTTCTTATCATAAACTCTGTCAGAGTTTCTGTCTTTCCTTGAAAAACTTTTGCCTTTGTTGAACTTTTTGTAGGCCAACTTCTTGAAGCTTTTCACCATCAATGCTGCTAACTGCATCATCTCATCATCACTTTCTTCAGAGTCTGAGGGATTATCAGAGTTTGAGTCATCAGAGTTTGATGACTCACTATCAGACTTTGTGACATGAGCTTTTCCCTTGCTTTTAGCAGCCTCCTCTTGAACTTTTAGAGCAACAGACTTTGATTTTCCTCCATGACGTTTGCTCCTTTGCTCCATCTCAAGTTCATGAGTCTTCAGTCTTCCATAAACATCATCAAGAGACATTTCTCCAAGATCAAGATTGTCTCTTATTGTAGTGACTTTCAAATCCCATTTTTCAGGAAGAGCCAGAAGGAATTTGAGGTTTGAGTCTTCAAGATCATATTCCTTGTTCACTAGAGATAAGTCATTCAACAGTTTGACAAATCTGTCATACAGATCTGTCAAGGACTCACCAGATTTGGAGTCAAAGTGCTCATACTCCTGTGTAAGGATTGTTTTTCTGTTTTTCTTTATGGCCTGAGTTCCCTGACATCTGGTTTCCAGAGCATCCCAGATTTGTTTAGCAGTTTTGCACCCAATTACCCTATTAGACATTGCATTATCAAGGGCACTGTGCAGAAGGTGTTTCACCTTAGAGTCTTTACCAATTGACAGGATGTCCTCAGGGGTATAATCTTTCTTTTCTTTTGGAACCATCTTCTGAGGTTCATCTGCAAGCCCAACAGAGAGCTTGGTGGGCATATGTGGTCCATCATAGATCCTGTCAAGGTATTCTGGATCAACAGAGTCTAAGAATATGATCATTCTCTCTTTCCAGACTGGATATTCAGATGCCTTAAGGATTGGAACTCTAAAGGATGAAGCTTGTGATTTTTCAGACATGATTGTGATTAAGATCTCACTGTAGTAATCTTAACAGAGCTGGCTCTGATACCACTTGTTAGGTCCTATAAACTCACTATATAAGATGATATAGTGATCACAATCTGTAACACAGTATGACAATATAAGAGATTGAAAACAATAAACTCTTATTCACAAAGCTTGAATGGTTACAAAAACTCTCTCAGTAATTTATATTGTATCACTAAGAGCTGCTAGGGTTCTTAACAATATACTCGATAACTCTACTCTTATAGAGTAACCCTAATCTGTGTTTATATAGACACAGTTACAAAATCAATCTCTGATTTGATATCCTATAAATCAGCTATGTATTCTATCAATCAAAGATTGCTCCAGTTTTCTGTTTAGTTTCCATAGTCAGCAAATCACTCCTCCGCTTCTATCCTTCCTTGAAGTATATCCGCTTCTGAGCTCTTTCCACGTGTAAACTCTGACGAGTCTTGACTATGTAAACTCTGATCAGACTTTATCAAACTCTGGTCAGACTTTACTAAACTCTGATCAGCTTCATCAAACTCTGATCAGCTTCCAGCTTAAACTCTGATCACTCCTGTTCTAAAACAAACTTTAAGAACATTAGTAATCATCAATTATATCTAACATAATAATTACGTACTTGAGAATTTGGGGTTGTTACATCGCCATAGTTATTATTACTTTATCGAGCAAGATTTTGATAGAGTGTACTTGAATTCTTTGGGTGGATATCTAATATATGATTTTTTTTTCATTGTTATTTTTCTTATCCCGAACATAATCTAAGAAATTTTGATAGAGTATACTTGAATAGGGGTGAGCATTCGGTCGGTCCGATCCAAAACCGGATCAAACCGAATAGACTCAGAATCGAAGTTTGAATTTTTTTTGGACCGAACCAGACCAAAGTTTTATTATGGACTGAACTGGACCGAACAGAAATAATTCGGTTCGGTCCGGACCAAAAGAACCGAAATTATTTTTAAAATAAAAAATTATATTATAAATAAAACTATAATTCATCTTTTATTTTTAAATTTTCATATTAATTAATCACCCCCAATTCATTAAAGATATATATAATTAAATTTACAAATTAGATACTATAATTATAACATAAAAGATATATCTAACATAAATATTAATTAAAATCATATATATATATATATATATATATATATATATATATATATATATTGGTCTATTCGGTCTATTCGGGCCGGACCGAATATTTTTTTACGGACCGGACCGAACTTTATTTCGGTCTATTCGGTCCGGGCCGAATGAACCGAATTTTCAGAAAATTAGGACCGAACCGAATTTACACGATTCGGTTTGGTTTTTCGGTTCCAGTTCAGTTTTACTCACCCCTAATTTTAGGACGGGTATTATACTTTAAGGGGGTATATTCGATTGAGATTTTAAAGGATTTTTTTTCATTAATGAAATCCGAGAATATTCAATTGGGATTATTCAAAATGTTTTAAGATCTTAGGATAGTCAATTGAGATTTTAAATTATTTTACAAAATCTGGTGGTATTCAATTAGGATTGAAAATTATGCTTAGAAATCCTATGGTATTCAATTGAAATTGTTTAAAATCTATTAAAATCTGAATGGTAATGATTTTTTGGATTTCATAAAATTATGGATTTTGTAGGGATTCCGTTTTTTGAAATCCCACCAAAAAATTAATGTGATTTGGAGGTATTCTGCTTGAATCCTAAAGAATCTATATAACTCTATTTTATGTCATTTTATCAAAAATGCCCATTAAATTTAAATCACATGCAATCCATTAAAATACATATATTAAAAACAATACATTAAAATGTCAACAGAATTGAATACACCGCCAGATTAATCTGTTATATTCTACGAAAATTCATAAATTGTTTATGAATTCAACATATATATATCTCTCTTCTATCAATGAGTAGAAAGATTATATGCATGAAAAAAATATGCAAAAGATTCTCCCTAGCTATAAATTCCATGAACACAACTGTTTTATTCAATAACTGTGAAATCTCATATACCTTATTATCTTTTTAAACTCATATAAACAATAAAAATCACAAATTACAGCTCATATATGCTATCAGCTGAGAGGCTATATACTTATCTCTTTCATTGTTTAGTTCACAGCAATAACATTTTCGCAGTGATGAGTAATTCAAACCAAAATGGTTTAACAAGCCCAATATCTACAGCTCCAGGGAGGCATGGAGGAGCTCCTCAATATTCATTCAATTCTGATGGGTCTTTAATGACCAACGGTGAGCCAGTGAATGGCATCAACAAAACAGTCATTCTTGAAATCCCTAGTGGATTTGATGTCATAAGTTGTGTGGTGCAATTTGCACTGCATTTCGGGCTTGCTGTAACTGTGCTTACTGGCCAGGGACTCATTTCTGAGGTTGATATTGCGTATCCACTCAATGCAATCCCTCCCCCATGCGTTTCTACAAGCTTCCAGATAATTTCGTTTTCTGGGGCTTACCGTTGTTTAAATGCTGCTTCTGGAAATATTATTAGTTGTTTCCATGTTCAATTTGCAGATGCCGCAGGTAATGTTATGGGAGGACAGATTCTCTCTCAGATGAAAGCATCAAGTGTTGTTACTCTTGTTCTTGCCGTTTCTACACAAGTCTGATGTTTTAATTCTTATCTCTCTAGTGTTGTTCTGCAGTGCAAGAGATCCACTAGCCATGTACTCTAATAAACTATCCAATTCAAATAAATCATTTTCAAATATTTATTCCTTATGTTTTTTATGATATACAACATTCCTTAATTATTAGTATATTTCATTTGGTATACACACAGAAAATACATATGGAAATCAATTATAAGTTACATAAATATCAATGAATACAATAAGAGAATATGGATTAAGATATATCCGGGGTGGCTTCCCTCAAAATGACTGCGTACGCATCATAAAATTTTGTGCAAATTACAATACTAAACAAACTTTAACTCAGTTTGTTGATTCTTGTATATACACACACCTATATTCTTTGTCCCTGCAATGAAATTAGAGGAGAGGAGGGGAAATTAGGGAATAGAGCAATGATGAAGACATGAGAAATCAGCTGTTCTGAAAGTATCTTATAATTAGTTTTTGCATCTTACCATGAAAATGGTTACGTCAGTGCAGCCAGTGGTGTATTTTAAACGCCAAGTCTTTCATATAAAAAGTGTTGGGTACAGAACTTGAAGAAAACAGAAGATTTTATTTTTCTTAATGATTTACATGTGCTGGTATAACAGTCTTTATATAGATAGACAAAATATCTAGACTCTTCCTAGAATTCATCATTAACTAGATACATAAATAATTTGGAGACTCTTGGTTTCATACACTGAACATTGATCATGACTCTAGGACTAGGACTAGGATATTCTAGATACTTGGTTTATAGGAATTACAAATTATATTTTTAACATCCCCTCGTAATTTGTAATTCTCACTGGTCTCTAAAGTATGCGAAGTTATTACTTGAGACTGACTTTGTGAGTATGTCTGCAACTTGCTCATTTGTACCAATGTAGTCCAACCGAATTTCTTCCTTTTGCAGTACCAAATTCCGAATGAAATGATAACGAAGTTTAATATGCTTGGTCTGACTATGAAAAATAGGGTTTTCAGTTATTGCTATGGCTGAATTGTTGTCGCGGTAAATAATAGTTGGTTCATTCTGGGCTTGCTCCAAGTCAAACAAAATCTGTCTTAACGAAACAGCTTCACATACATGATGTGTCTGTTGAAGAAACATATTCAGCTTCTGTGGAAGCTAGAGGTGTTGTTTTCTGTTTTTTTGATGACCAAGAAATAGCATTTGTTCCTAGAAAGAAAACATATCCAGATGTACTCTTGCCATCATCCAATGATCCTCCCCAATCACTATATGTATACCCAATCAGCCTATTATCTTCATTATAAACATACTTGAGACCATGACTTTTTGTACCCTTAAGATAGCGTAGAAACCGTTTTCCAACTGCATAGTGTATACGACTTGGATTATGCATGAATCTTGAAAGAAGGCTGACTGATTGTACAGTATTTGGGTACAGAACTTGAAGAAAACAGAAGAATTTGGGTGTATTGTTCTATTTAGATTCCAATGTTTGTCCATGTAATATTGAGAAGAAATACCAAAAATCACTATGGGAGAAATACATTGTGAGAAATACCAAATATTATTATAAGAGAAATGTCAAAAGTCGTCGCTCTTTTATGATTGGTAATAATTGCCATATTAATGTGCATAATTGCATTATATAGTAGATTGTATATGCATATATAAGAATCATTTGGTGACCATTATGCAGGTCAAATTTCCAACACATGTTTAATTAAATTTGTTTGCTTGAGGCATTTGTGTTAAAAATCTGCTATCGTTATTAATATTGTGGTCATTATCTACTTAGCACTCACCTCTAGTATCACTCTTTATTTCTTCATCAATTTTAAACTGTGCTCATATTTACAAAGATTGTGTGCTCGTATGTATCGTTTGAGCTGTATTGTTCTTTTCTTAATTCTAAAGATTTCATGCGTATTGTTCTATTTAGATTCCAAAGTTTGTCCATATAATATGGATTGATCTTTTCATGTATACTTTCTATTATTTTTAAAGTTACATGAACTATTTCTAATAATTCTCTAGAAGAGAAAATGTGCAAAGAGCTCAGAGATATATAAGCACACTCCAACCAAGGAAAGAAACCAAAAGCATTGATCGGTAAAATCATATTATAACATTGGGAAGTTTTGTGATGTGAATATATATGGACAGATATCCGAACCCTTTAAAGGAATAGAACATTTTGAAGATTACATGCATTAAAATCCATTAATATTGATAGGAGGATATATATGTGCATGTGTATTTGATAATGTTAACTAAAATATATCTTAAAAATATATAAATATGATCTTTTCAATAGCATGAAGGCTGTATTTTTCCTCCGTATAGAATTTAAGTAAATAACCTATAACAAGTCAATAATTCATGCAAAGAGGACACACTTAAAGAATAAATTTATTGTCAAAATTTCGCATTAAAATATGTTTACATTGAGTGTAGACTCTGATTCCAAGGAATAGATATAATGTATTCCTGTGAAGTACTATGTGTCATTTGTAGAAATGTTAACCAAGTCCTTTTCTTTTCTCTAAAAAAGTATTGGTAGAAATACCATATGTTCTTGCACACGTTGGTGTGTATAGTATTGATTTGGTATGTATTCTTCACACATTCTTCACCCTGCTATACTGCACCCTCTTTTACTTTTTTTCTGGAATGATGACTGTTGTGGTGACTCCAAAAGCCGACATTGCTGAAATCATTGCTGCTGCATTTTTTGCATTACAGAATATTTAGGATTTTTATTATCCCTAGGCCAGTAAGTTCTTTGATACTCTTTAGCATGTATATACATTCTAGAGAAGCATGAAAATGTATGCAATAGTTAAGCAAACCTTTTTTTCTATTTAATTTTGACAACAAATGTTGAAACGATATTCATATGTATGTCTTTTATTTTTTAATATTTTACATTTTTTTTCCTTCAGCGGGGTAAATTGAGCAATACCAAATATAACTATGGGACAAATGTCAAAAATGGTCGCATTTTTATGATCGGTAATAGTTGCCATATTAATATGCATGAATTGTATATATAGTAGAATATTGTATATGTACATATAAGAATCATTTGGTGACAATGTTGCACGTCAAATTTCCAACACATGTTTAATTAAATTTACTTTAGTTCAGGCATTCGGTTAAAAATCTGCTATTGCGGTTATTATCTACTCGGCACTCACCTTCACCAACAAATCTAGTATCACTCTTTATTTCTTCATTAAATTTTAAATTATTCTCATATTTACAAAGACTGTGTGCTCTTATGTACCGTCTGTTGTGTAGTGTTCTATTCTTAATCCTGAAGATTTGAGATGTATTGTTCTTATTAGATTCCAAAGTTTGTCCATATAATATGGATTGATGTTTTCATGTATATTTTCAATAATTTTTAAAGTTACATGAAATGTTTCAAATAATTTTCTAGAAGAGAAAATGTGCAGAGAGCTCGCAGATAAATCATGGAGCAGCTTTGAAAAGAAAGAAAAATCAAGAAGGATGTAATTCATTCTAGAGAACCAAATAAACACAATGCAACCACGGAAAGAAACAAAAAGCATTGATTGGTAAATGACATAACATTGGGAACCCGAACCCTTTAAAGGAATTGAACATTCTTAACATTACATGCATTAAAATTCGTTAATAGTGATGAGAGGTTTTATATGTGCATGTGTATTTTATAATATTAACTAAAATATATCTTAAATATATATAATATGGTCGTTTCTACAACGTGAAGCTGTGTATTTTTTCTTTGTATAGAATATAAGTAAATAACCTATAATAAGTAAGTTATTCATGCAAAAAGGACACACTTAAAAAATAAATCTATTGTCAACATTTTCAATTAAAATATGTTTGCATTTAGTAGACTCCGACTCCTAGGAATAGATATCACCTATTGGTGTGCTTTAGTACTCCTGGGTGATTTGTAGTATTACCGTCATGACTTAACAATGGCTGGGTCTTTCCCTTTATAAACTCTCATTAGGAGGCTGTATTGCATCTCTATCTCATGTTGGAATTAATGCACTTTCACATTCATGTATCTCTAGTATTTTCTAGTAAGATTTGTTTTAATTATATTTTCATGAACATAGTATTCAGATCA
This sequence comes from Daucus carota subsp. sativus, assembly GCF_001625215.2. NCBI lineage: Eukaryota > Viridiplantae > Streptophyta > Magnoliopsida > Apiales > Apiaceae > Daucus > Daucus carota. The sequence continues at coordinate 28,829,122 of NC_030389.2, read as the reverse complement.
TCTGGGATTCATTGAATTTGATATCTACAATTATTCTAGAAACATCTGTAAGGTCATATATATTACATTGTACTTCTTCAGCATGAATATATACAAAATCACAAGTTTCATATAGATATTAAGAGCTCTGCAGTAGCAACTCAATAAAAATTCCTACAAATTGGCATCAGAGCAGTGTTTCGATTCCAAACTGGGATTAAAATAAGAAGTTAAGTATGGCGTCTACTTCAGTTCCTAGTGGTGAGTCCCAGTCATCTTTAATTCCCTTCTTTGATGGTGAAGATTATGACTACTGGAAGATAAAAATGAAGACTGTTCTACGGGCTGAAGGCTTGTGGAATATCGTGGAGAAAGGCTTTGCAGAACCTGCTGACGAGGCTAGCTTGACAGAAGCAGAATTAAAGAAAATTGAAGCATTTCGAAGCCAAGATGCCACAGCACTAAGCAAGCTTCAGATAGGTGTCACAAAACTAATTTTTTCAAGGATTTCAAGGGCAAATACGACAAAAGAAGCATGGGAAATCCTCGAGACTGAATTTCATGGAGATGAGAAGGTGAGAAGTATCAATCTTCAAGCTCTTAAAAAAGATTTTGAGAATCTAAAATTGAAGGATTCTGAAAATATTCAAAGTTATCATGCTCGAGTAATGGAAATTGTGAACCAAATGAGAACTTATGATGATGATATATCTGACCAACATGTTGTGGAGAAAATCTTGATCAGTTTGACGGACAAGTATGAATATATTGTTGCTGTTATTGAAGAAACTAAAGATCTCACCAAGTTGTCATTAAAAGAATTGATGGGTTCTCTCCAAGCACATGAAAAGAGAAGATTTAAACAAACGGAGCAAACAGAGAATGCATTTCAGTCAAAGACAAAGGTGAAGGCGCAACCATTTACAAGGAAGGATGGTTACAATCAGGAGCAGAAAAAGGCTGATTGGAGGAAAAAGAATGAATATTTTAACAGCAACAAGAAGGTAGAAAACAATGACAGAGGTACAAGCTTTAACTCTAAACTATTCTGCAAAATTTGCAAAAAGACTAGTCATATGACATCTAAATGCTGGTTTAAGAGGAAACCACAATGTCATTATTGTAATAGATTTGGTCACCTCGAGAAAGATTGCAGATTTAAATTTCAGGAAAGAGCAAATTTTAATGAAGAAAAGGTGGATAACAAAGAGGAAGATTGTTTATTTTATGCGTGTCATTCTAGTCACCATGAAGATAATAATGTTTGGTTCCTCGATAGTGGCTGCAGCAATCATATGTGTGAAAATGAAAATATTTTTGTGCACCTGGATACTACATTAAATCCAAAGGTGAGAATGGGAAATGGGACAGTAGCTGAAGCTGAAGGCAAAGGGACAATTGCTGTTAAAACAAAATCAGGTGTAAAATATATTCGTGATGTTCTTCTTGTTCTAGATTTGAAGGAAAATTTGTTAAGTGTTGGACAGCTTATGGAGCATGGTTATTCTCTTGTTTTTGAAGATAACTTTTGCAAGATTTTTGACAAGAAGAACGACAATCAGGACATTGCTCAAGTAAAAATGGAGAGCAACAGAAACTTTCCTATAACATTCGACTACAAAGCTTTAAAGGCTGATGTTGTTGAAGAGTCATGGCTTTGGCACAAGATATTTTGTCACCTGAACTTTCAGGGATTAAAGCTTCTCAAGCAAAGAAACATGGTGGACGGACTACCGGAATTACAAAGTAAGATGGATCCTTGTGAAGGTTGTATCATGGGAAAACATCACAGAATTCCATTTCCTAAAGGGAAGTCATGGAGAGCTAGGAAACGTCTAGAGCTTATACATACCGATATTTGTGGCCCAATGAAGACTCCATCTTTGGGACAACAAAGGTACTTTATCATTTTTATTGACGATTTTACAAGAATGACTTGGATTTACTTTTTGAAGGAGAAGTCAGAAGTTTTCACTGTGTTCAAGAGATTTAAAGCTCTTGTAGAAAAGCAATCAGGTTCTAGTATAAAGTGCATTCGAAGCGATAGAGGAGGAGAACATACATCTAAAGAATTTGAAGAATATTGCAAAGACGAAGGAATTTGGAAGCAACTAACAGCTGGATATAGTCCGCAGCAAAACGGAGTTGCTGAGCGGAAAAATAGAACCATTATTGAAATGAGCAGATCCATGATGAATGAAAAAGGGCTCCCAAAAAAGTTTTGGGCAGAAGCTACAAACACGGCTGTATATATCCTTAATAGGTGTCCCACGAAAGCTGTACAGAACATGACACCTTTGGAAGCATGGAGTGGTGAAAAACCTTCTGTAAGTCATTTTAAAATTTTTGGTTGTGTTTGTTATGCCCATATTCCAACAGAGAAGCGTACTAAATTAGATGATAAAAGTACAAAATGCATTTTTATCGGATATAGTCTTGAGACTAAATTAGCATACAGACTTTATAATGTCAAAACTAACAAACTGATTGTCAGTAGAGATGTTTTATTTGATGAAAAAGCAGCCTGGGATTAGAGAGAAAAACAAGAGGACCATATCAGTCATCCTAATTCCTCAATAATAAGTGAAGAATGTGAAGAAAGTGGCGAAAGAGAAGTACAAGCTCATACCTCAGAATATTAATTGGAGGATGATAATGAATCTCCACCAAGAAAATGGAGGCGATTAAGCGACATCTATCAGACCTGTAATTTTGTTGTTGGTGAACCAGAAACCTTTGAAGAAGCAGTGAAGCATGATGTATGGCAACAAGTAATGGAAGAAGAAATGCATATGATTGAGAAAAATAAAACATGGGAGCTGGTAGACAAGCGTGAAGGAAGAGAAAATATCGGTCTAAAGTGGATTTACAAGACTAAGTTAAATCAAAATGGAGAAATACAGAAACATAAGGCGAGACTAGTCACTAAAGGGTTCACACAAAAGGCTGGTATTGATTTTTCAGAGACATTCTCACCTGTGGCAAGGCTAGAAACTATAAGAACCTTGATTGCTCTTGCAGCACAAAAGAGATGGAAAATTTCTCAGCTTGATGTTAATTCAGCTTCCTTAAACGGAAAGCTGGATGAGGAAATTTATGTTGAGCAACCGCAAGGTTTCGTGGTAGAAGGGGGAGAAAATAAAGTATTAAAACTCAAAAAGGCCCTTTATGGTCTAAAACAATCGCCTCGAACTTGGTACAAAGAAATTGATACTTACCTCTTGAAAAATGGATTTCAAAGAAGTAAGAGTGAGGCAACCTTATATTGTAAAGAAAAATGGAAGCAATATTCTGATTGTGTGTCTCTATGTTGACGATCTCATCTTTACAGGAAACGATGACAAAATGATGCAAAGCTTTAAAGAACACATGATGAAGGCATATGAGATGAGTGATTTAGGGCTGCTTCACTACTTTTCGGGTATCGATGTAACTCAGAAGGCAGAAGGGATTTTTGTCTCACAAAAGAGGTATGCAAAAAGTATTCTTGAAAAATTTAATATGTCAAATTGCAAGCCTGTTTCTACACCATTAGTTGTTAGTGAAAAGTTATCAAGTATCACTTCATCCGGGATGCAGTTGAAGAAGGTGAAATTAGACTACAGTATTGCAAGTCTCAAGAACAACTCGCTGATATTTTTACAAAAGCCCTCCCCAAAGAGAAGTTCTTCTATCTACGAGATCGCATTGGAGTTGTCAAACAAGTGCATTAAGGGGGAGTGTTGGAATTAATGCACTTTCACATTCATGTATCTCTAGTATTTTCTAGTAAGATACTACTAATGACTATCTACCACCACCACACACCTCATTTGCTACCATCATGGAGCTCCTACAACTATAATTGATCATCAATAATCAACCACTAATAACAATCATAAGGAAATTATCATAATTTTTAAAAATAAATTTGATGATATTACTGCATAAAATAGTGATTAACAACATATAAACTTGTGATTTCTGTAGTTATAAACGGTGATAGAAGGAATGGTTTCTAGTTTCTAAAATAACTTTGGTTTCTATGTGATCACTTGCCTATATATATATAATTGTGTATCTCGTAACCTCATCAATAAAAAATATTATTATCGCGCGCACTTGTTATTTCCTCGTCACGGTACTTAAAATATATAATTAAGTTATTAAATATTTCTTGCGTCAGTGTAACTTTAATCAAAGATTAATTATGTTAATATAAATATTAATCACGCCTATTCATAAATAGTAATTTTTTGACAATTAAAAAATAAAGTTATTAAATAATAATTACATACTTGAGAATTTGGGATTGTTACCTCTCCATAATTATTTTTCCTTTGTGGAGTATAATCTACGAGATTTTGATAGAGTATACTGTATACTTGAATTCTTTTGGTGGATATCAAATATATGATTTTCTTCATTGTTATTTTTTTTCCCGAACATAATCTACGAGATTTTTGTAGAGTATACTTGAATAATTTAGGACGAATATTATACTTTAAGGGGGTGTATTCGATTGGGATTTTAAAAGATTTTTTTCATTCATGAAATCCGAGTGTATTCAATTGGGATTATTTAAAATCTATTAAAATCTTGGAATATTCAATTGAGATTTTAAATTATGCTACTGGTGGTATTCAATTAGGATTTGAAATTATGCTTAAAAATCCTATGATATTCAATTGAGATTGTTTAAAATTTTATTAAAATCTGAAGGCTGATGGATTTTTTTTGGATTAAATAAAATTAGGGATTTTGTGGGATTGGTTAGTGTATTTTATGTTTTTTGAAATCACACCAAAATCAATGAGATTTTGAAGGATTGTGCTTAAATCGTAAAAAAATTATATCAACTCTATGGCAATTTATCAAGAACCCACATAAAATCAAAATCAAATACAATCAATTAAAATCCATATATTAAAAACAATCAATTAAAATCTCAACCAAATACATGGCCAGAGTTTGCATAGAATTAAAATCTGTTATATTCTATAAAAATTCATAAATTCTTTATTAAGAATTCAGTACATATATATCTCTTCTATCACTGAATGAGTGGAAAGATTATATATGTGAAAAAAATATGCAAAAGATTGTCTCTAGCTATAAATTCCATGAACACAGCTGTTTTATTCAATAACTGTGAAATCTCATATCCCTTATTATCTTTTTAAACTCATATAAACAACAAAAATCACAAATTACAGCTCATATTGCTATCAGAGAGGTTTATCATGAACATCTATAAATTGCTCGCCTCCTAGTGCAACACCCTATATATACTTATCTCTTTCATTGTTTAGTTGACAGCAATAACATTTTCTCAGTGATGAGTAATTCAAACCAACATTGTTTAACAAACCCAATATCTACAACTCCAGGGAGGCATGGAGGAGCTCCTCATTATTCGTTCAATTATGTGTCCAGAAGCAGCATTTGAACAACGGTAAGTTCTCGAAAATGAAATTATCTGGTAGCATGTAGAACTGCACTGTAGACGGATTGCACCCTGTGAATACGCAACATCGACATCAGAAATGAGTCCCTGCAGGCCAGTAAGCACACTTACAAAAAGCCCAGAATAAGGATTTAAGGATTTGTGTTCAGAATCTGCTATCGTTAGTTATATATTTATGCAGAAGAGTAGCCAGGGACACATTTCTGTTGTTGATGTTGCGTATCCACTAGGTGCAATCCCGTGCGTTTCTACAAGCTTCCAGATGATTTCCAATTCTGGGACTTATAGTTGTTTGTAATGCTGCTTCTGGACACATTATTAGTTGTTTTCATTTTCAATTTGCAGATGCTGCAGGTAATTTTATGGGAGGAAGGGTGGTCTTTCACATGAAAGCAGCAAGTATTGTTACGCTTGTACTTGCCGTTTCTACAGAAGTCTGATGTTTTAATTTTATTATCTCTAGCGTTGTTCTGCAGTGCAAGAGATCCGCTAGCCATGTACACTGATAAACCATCGGGTTCAAATAAATCATTTTCAAATATTTGTTCCTTATGTTTTTCAAGCTGATACATACTTTTCCGTATGTGCATCACTTTATTCTTGCAATGATTTATTGCATTTAGTATACACATAGATAATACATTTAGAAGTAATCTATATATCTGACGTGGCGTATTCTAAATCTCTTATTCTAATTTTCCTCAATTTTGTTAGGATCATGTGCTTACGAGTGCGCTAAAAGCCGGAGCTTTTAAAGAAGATGCAACATTATTTCCTTATACTTAGGACATTAATTACAAGCGCCTCGTGCTGGACACAGAGCCCATAATATCCCCAACAATCCCCCCCGAGCATTTGCCTATAAGGATGCCTTCCTTGGGTTTCGAGCTTTTAGAGAAGGTGCAACCTTACTTCCTTATACATAACATATTACAAGCGCATCGTGTTCATGTTTATATAACTAGGTAGATGCTGGACACAGAGCCCATGATATCCCAACAATCCCCCCAAGTCAAGCTTCACAGCAAAGAAGTGTCTTGATCTAGTTAATGCGGATCTCTGTTGTCCCATCTCGCCATCAACGCCATCTGGAAACAAATATATTCTCTTGTTAGTCGATGATTCACTACAAGAAAACTGTTAATAAACATCACACATGAGACATCAGTCACTTCGGCCACTGATGTCTAAAGTATCATAGACATCGTCCATTTTTTATTTGATGTCCATATAGTTTTAAAACATCGCAGATTTCGAAACCGATGTCTTAAGTTCAAATATTAAAATTAAGCGCGCTGCCTCCCAATTTTTTTCCCCCCTTAGCTGAAAATCCCCTCCTTAATGTTTTTTCTTTCCCTCTAACACATACATTCAGACAAACTAAAGCCTAAAAACTAAAAACTAAAAATAGAAAAACACTCAAACCTCTCTCTCTCGACTCTCTCTCACTCACACCTCTCTCTCTCGACTCTCTCTCACTCACACCTCTCTCTCGACGATCTCCGCGCCGCTCCTCCTCTCTCCACCTCAGCTCCGCTCTCAGCTCCGCTCACCACCTCCTCCGCTCTCAGCTCTCTCTCGCCACTCTCGACCTCCGCTCGCAGCTCTCTCTCCGCCGCTCTCTTAGCTCTCTCTGCTCATCTCTCTCTCTCTGTTTCAAGGTTTGTCTCTTCTCTTCTGCTTATAACTTGAGGCCCCATAGTTTTGTGAATCAAAATCCGAGTTCTTAAAATTGGGGGTTTTATGAAATTGAAACCCTAATTTTGTTATTTGTTTTGTTAATTGATACTGGGTTCTCGTTGTAGCTTTATTTAAGCTAATTGGTATTTATTTTTTGAATTTATTTATTTTGTCAAAAACCCTAGTTCTGGTTGTTATTTGTTACTTGTTTATATGTTTTTAGGATAAGTTTGTGGATAGTTACCATGTATTACACGACTGCAGTTTGTATAGTGTGGGGTTAAATTATATGTGCATTTGATTAAATGAATGTAGGTTGTTGTTGTAAGTTTGGTTGATGTAGGCTAAATGAAATATAGGTCATAAGATATACATAATAATATTTAATCATAAAATTAGGTCTGAATTTTAGTGACATACCAGGTGGTTTCAAATGGACAAGTCTTGGATAAAGGCAGATAGAGATTCCTTACAGTATGAAATTGGTGTAGAAAATTTCTTGATTTTCGCGGAGGAAAATGCTAAAAACCCAAAGAAGATACGTTGCCCCTGTTCACGTTGTGCTAACTTCAAAAAAACTTCTGTCAATGCAATCAGGGGTCATCTATATGAATCTGGGTTTAGTTTAGGGTATTTGGATTGGATTTGGCATGGGGAAGAGGTTGGTAACTTTATTAACTCACATGCGGGTAGTTCTTGCCCTGCTAAAATTCCAACACACGTTAGCGAAACGGTTAAAGTATGTGAAGCAGCCTATAATGATGGAGAATGCGATAATGAATCAGATGACTTTATGAGGTTTGTTTCCGATGCGGAACAACCTCTTTTTGAGGGAAGTGAGTGCACCAAACTAGAGTTAGTCTTGAAATTACATAATTGGAAGGCTAGGTTTGGAGTTAGTGATAAGGCCTTCAATGATCTTCTTGAATCTGTTGGCTCGTTTCTTCCTAAAGGTAATGTGCTTCCGCCAAATATGTATGAAGCGAAGAAAACCTTGACTGATTTAGGACTTGAGTATGTTAAATTCCATGCTTGTCCAAATGACTGTGTATTATACAGGGGTCCAGTTCTCGAGTCTTTAGATGAGTGTCCAAAGTGCCAAATTTCTCGCTGGAAAATTGCAAAAGACGATAAAGTTAGGATTAACGTTCCAGCAAGAGTTATGTGGTATTTTCCGATAATCCCCAGATTCAAACGGCTTTTTAAATCTGCTGATACTGCTAAATTAATGAGTTGGCATGCGAATAATCGATCTAAAGATGGAAAGATGCGTCATCCATCTGATTCCCCTTCTTGGAGAAATGTAGATAGTAGGTGGCCTGAGTTTGGAAGTGAGGACAGAAATATACGCTTAGGATTAGCGACAGATGGTATAAATCTATATAATAATGGATTAAACAATCGGTACAGCTGTTGGCCAGTTATGTTAGTAACATATAATCTTCCTCCATGGTTATGCATGAAGAGGAAGTTTATGATGTTAACAACATTGATTTCTGGCCCGCACGAGCCTGGAAATAATATTGACATATATCTACAGCCATTAATCGATGATTTAAAAAAATTATGGGAGGAGGGTGAACCAAATGTTTATGATGCACATAGTAAATCCTAATTCACTCTCAAGGCAGTTCTAATGTGGACAGTAAATGATTTCCCGGGATACGCAAATCTGTCACGCTGCATAAATAAGGGTTATATGGCTTGTCCAATCTGTGGTGATCAAACTGTGGCTAAATATTTAAATCATAGTAGGAAAATGTGTTACCTAGGTCATCGTCGATATTTAGACCGTCATCATCCTTATAGGAGGCAGCGAATGGCTTTTGATGGAGAACAAGAACTTGGTGATGCACCTGAGCCACTCAGTGGAGAAGAAGTGTTGGCGCAACAACAGAAACTTGAATTCAGTTTTGGGAAAGGGGGAAAGTCGAAAAAGGTGGAGTATGCATGGAAGTAAAAATCAATTTTTTTGAGTTAGAATATTGGAAGTTTCACCACGTTCGTCATTGTTTAGATGTTATGCACATCAGGAAGAACGTGTGTGATAACATAATTGGGACACTACTTAACCTGAAATTCAAGACTAAGGACAGCGTTGCCTCTCGTCTTGATATGGTTGAGATGGGTGTAAGGCCTGATTTAGCTCCTGAAATAGGAGAAAAGAGGACATACTTACCTCCTGCCCCTTTTACTTTGTCTAGAAAAGAAAAGAAAAATAATGTTGGGATCATTGTCCAATATGAAACTACCATATGGACATGCATCCAATATTAAAAATTGTGTCTCAATGCCTGATTTGAAGTTGTATGGGCTGAAGTCCCATGATTGTCATGTCCTCCTCCAACAGTTACTACCGGTTTGTATTCGTTCCGTGCTTCCGAAAAATGTAAGGGTAAGTATAATCAGATTATGCTTTTTCTTCAACTCTTTGTGCAACAAAGTCGTAGATGTGTCCAGATTGAGTAAACTCCAATCAGATGTGATTCTGACCTTGTGCGAGTTGGAAAAAATATTCCCTCCATCATTTTTTGATGTGATGATACATCTAACAGTCCACTTAGTAAGGGAATTGCGTTTATGTGGCCCGGTTTTTTATAGGTGGATGTTTCCATTTGAACGATTTAATAAAATATTGAAGAGTTATGTACGGAATCGATTTTATCCGGAAGGTTGTATAGCTGAAGGTTATATTAAAGAAGAATCAATTGAATTTTGCACGGGGTTCTTTACCGAGAGTAGCAGAACTGCTGGTCTTGACAAAGATGAAAATTTTTCTGGTCCAGTTGGTGGCGTGACAATGAAGTCGGTGGCAGAAAAGGAACGAGATGAGGCACATCTCACAGTCGTCCTTAATAATATTGAAGTGGAAGCATATATTAAGTAAGTAAATTATTTATACGTAGTATTTCTTATAAGTCCTGTAGTAGTCCCTTTTTATAATGGTTTTTTCTTATTTAATGTAATTATGATCAGGTTGCATAAGGAATATTTGGAAAGAATTTACGAAGGAAAAAAGAAGGGTGCACAATGGCTATTGGGAGAGCACAATCGACAATTTGCAGACTCGTTTCATCAGACAGTTGGGTGACATTCTTCTCCTATTTTATTTCAATTTTATTCAATTTGTGATTTACTTGATATCAACTTATAGGCCTTATGACTTTATGTGCAGGTGAGTACAGAAATCAGTGACGGGAAAGCCATTTCAGAAACAATAAGATGGTTGGCAGGAAAACCATCTTATTCAGTGTTGACTTATGAAGGCTATGTGGTTGACGGGGTCCGATACCACACAAAGGAGCGAGATAATGCTAGGGTAGTTCAAAACAGTGGCGTGTCATTAGTTGCTAGGACAGTCCAAGTGTCCAGTGCTAAGGATATAAATCCTATAGAGGGTGATTTAACATTTTATGGCATTATAGAAGAAATATAGGAGTTAGACTACCACGCATTCAAGGCCCCTTTATTTTTGTGTACATGGGCATCAAATGATAGAGGTATCAAGTCCGATGATCTTGGCTTTACACTCGTGAACTTCAATCGACCAGGCCACAAGAAGGACAAATATGTCTCTGTTGATCAAGTCAACCAAGTATTTTATGTTGAGGATCCATGTGATGCTCATTGGTCAGTTGTGTTATCATCGACAACTAGAGATTATCATGCCCTGTATGACGAAGATGTTCCAGAGCAGATATCGTGGAATCCTCCCCCGTTCTGTTGCCATATCCCGATATGTGACCCTACTATTAGTGTTGATGCAACTGTTAGTAATAAAAGAGAAAATGTAGAGGGGATTTGGGTTAAGCAGTGATAGGTGTCTATATATTTAGCAATATAGTCATCTGCAATATAGCAATATGTACTTGTTTGAATTGTACTTGTTAAATTTAGCAATATGTACTTGATTGAATTGTATCTGTTAAATTTAGCAATATGTACTTGTTTGAATTGTTTGCATTGTAATTGTTTGAATTTTCTCTGCATTTTACATTATAGCTGTGATTGAATTTTGCATATTGTTTGAAATATGCATATTGTTTGAATTTGGCATTTTATTTGAGTTACTGTGGACTTATAATGTGTGTGTGTTATTTGTGCAGATTGAAACATGGCACCTAAAAAGCAAAGGAAAACACAGAAGGCTGGTAATGCAAGTGGAGACACTAAACTGCTGGAGAATGAGATCACAGCATCACAAATCCAAGAAAACCAAGAATTGCAGGCATCAGAACCTCAACAAGCTGGATCAGAGCAACTAACTGTTAACACAACTGGGACAGTTGTAAAAAAATCTGGAGGTAAGCGCGGGGTATGCGCAATGTACAAAGTAATTGTGAAGAAGGCTCATGGGAAAAAGTCTAAAGTCACTTGTGATGAGTATGGAATGCCTAACGGGGAAACAAGGGCCCGATTGCAGTCCTACATCGGTATGTTGGCGAGGACTACAGTTCCAATCAATATTGAGAGTTGGCCCAAGGTTGATCCTGAATTAAAAGCGAAGATTTGGATGGATATTCAGGTACTTTGTAATAATGCTTTAGTTTGTAATAATGCATTTCTATATTCACATTTTTAACGTAATATTAAAATTCATATCTTATTTGTGTATTTTCCAGTCGACATTTAAAATAGGTCCACATTGTGAGGACATTGTCTTAAAGTCTGCTGGCTCGAAATGGCGACAATTTAAAACTGATTTGACGAGGAAGTTTGTGCTGCCATTTGTTGGAGACAAGAAAAAGTTGAGTAAGCCACCAAGGAGATATGCTTATGTTAGCAAGTCCACCTGGAAGCGATTTGTGAAACAGAGGACAAATTCTGCCTGGACGGTATAATTTGTTGCACTCTTAATTTTGCTACTCAATTTTCTGTTCACTTTACTATTTTACACATATATGACATGTAATTTGCTGATGTTGTTCTTAGAAAATCAATGAAGCACAAAGCAACAGGGTTTCTCAAAGAAAGTATCATCACCGCTTGTCCAGGAAGGGTTATATAGGTTTAAAAGAAGATGAAGTAAGAACACTTTTATCTCTGCACAGTTATCATGGATTTTAACAACTTAACAACTTTTTATGGAAAATGCAATTTAACAGATCAAAAAAGGCAAGTTGGAGCCAGGTGTCGTACCAGATAGAGCCATTTTAATGAAAATGGCTCGTAAGCAAAAAATTGACGAAGAGGTCGATGAGGTTGAAGAGGTTAAAGAGGTCGATGAGGTCGACGAGGTTTCAGAGGTCGATGATGAATTTGTTGTTGTATGCAAAAAAATTGTAAGCTTTCTAAATTATATTTGCATACTAGCTAGTAGGGCCATCAATTATAATTAAAATATAAATTTCTTGATTTTTTGACCAATTCTGTTTCTTTTATGTCAATAGGATGATTTGTTGGAAAAGAAAAAGGTAGGTGAATTAGAGTTCTATGGAGCTGAAGATGTTCTTACCACAGCTTTGGAGAGTCAAGAGCATTCCGGAAAGGTCCGGGTTGTTGGAGGGTACATAACCCCAAAACAATACTTTAAGCTGCCGAGAGAGAAAAAAATTCGAATCACAAAGGAAGAGTTGATGGCCCGTGATCGGCAAAGGGATGAAAAGACGGAGAAAAAGATGCAGGCTCTTGAGGCAGAGATTGCTCAGTTAAAGGCAATGTTTGCTTCAAGTGTTGGTCCTCAGTCCCCAAAGCAGCCTGAAAAGGCAAGTTCCCAGCCTGAAAAGGAAAGTCAATAGCTTGAAAAGGAAAATGTGGATGATGATGAGGAATGTGTCATGTATGATCAACCTAAGCCTACACCTCCTGCAGTTTCGGTATAATTTCCTGAATTTTTTGTATTTAATTAAATAATTTCCTGAATTTATAAATTCTTTTTGCCTTAATTTTTTTAATTTGGTCATTTACGTATTGTAGGGGCAAAGATCTTGTGAATTATCTGTGGACAAGAAAGAAAATAAAGTTGCATTTGGTATGGTGTATCCTAGCGTGGATAGAGAAAAAGTTCATGGAATTGATATACCAGATGGCCATAAGTGTGTTTCTGTCGACGGCCTCATCAAACCAGATGCCTTGCTTCCGATGCCGATACGTGGTGAAATGGTGACAGTCCGCGATGCACTTGGCTCTTTTGTAGCATGGCCTGAGGAATTAATCAGCTACACAACTGCAGTGGTATGTGAATTCTTTGTTTGAGATGTTGAATTTTGATTCGTAGTAGGAATATATATGTGATGTGTATACTTGACATTTTTTATGGTTTGATTATCTACAGGTTAAGAAGAAAGATAGGTTGCGGCCAAGTGCACAAAAAAATCAGAATGATCAGTTGCAGAAAATTAAGTCGCAGTTCATTAGTGTGAAGCCAAGTCCAAAGGTGCCGAAAGGCTTTAATTTATTGTACAAACACACAACAATTTGGATGAAAAATACAGGCGTTTCGATAAAGATTGTATGCGATCCGGATGTGTTTGGACATGAAAAGACAGTTTACTTGATAGATGAGAATATCTTGTCATTGTTGGAGTTTAAAATGCTAGGACAAGCTGTACTTGCAGCTTACATGGCGTAAGTTTTCTTTTTCTGTTAATTTTCTATTTTCTTTTTCTTTTTCTGTTAATTTGCTAGTTGTTCGTAGTTATAATGGTTGCACTCTTTTTCGTAGGCACCTGCATAATGAGATCTGTGAACAACAAACACTGGCAGAGACATTTGTATTTATTGACTCGGGATCCACTTATCACTTAAATGCCAATTTTGAAAAATACATTGTTGAACGGTTGAAAGAGGGTAACCCGGATCGGCTGTTCTTTTGGCCACACAATCAGAAGTAAGTTGTTTATTAAATTTTACTTATATTAAAAACTTGTATAAGAAACATCTGCTGTAAAATGTTTATAATTTTTGATGAAAACAGTATGCATTGGATTCTGATTATTATTTGGGAAGGCGAAATATATATTCTCAATCCGCTCCCCCACCCAACACAATTTCCAGAGCTTGAAAAAGTGTTATCAAGGTAATTTTTTATTTTTCTTAATTAACATTTTGATGGAAATTAAACGTCAATTCTGAAACCGTGTACATTGTATATGCAGCGCGATTAAGACGTTTAATTCTGAAACTGGTAGGAGCAACAAGCCAGCTAAGGCAAAGTTTTTAAGTGTAAGTACTTTTACACTTCATCATTTGAGTACATAGTTATAGTTAATAAGTAGTTTAATTGTGGTGTAATTTTAATTTTTCAAATAGGGATCTCCCAAACAACCTGGTGGCCATGAATGCGGTTACGTAGTCATGCGTTACATAAGAGAAATTATCGCTGACACAAGATTAAGTTTTACTTCAAAGGTATGCATAGTTGTTTTGCTATATATATATCAGATACCTTTTAGTTATATACGTGCACTTATCAATTTTCATGAATTTGTTAGTGGCTGGCCAAGAGTCGAGTTTCTTACACCGAGGAGCAGCTTGATGAAGTGCGTATTGAGGCTCTCCAGTTCTGCCAGGACCACATATGACCAGTACTTTCTTAGCAGTCGAGGTCTCAACTGTCTAAACATTTTGGTTGCGGACAAGTGGAGGTTTCCACTGTGAACAATTTGATATGCAGTAACTAGTAGTTTTTTGGTAGCTTTTGTGGATTGAATGGGTACAATGATAAGTGGTTTGCATATGCTTAAGTATTTAGTAGTTTGTTTTGCGTATTGAACGACGTATGATCTTAGTTGGCTTTGTGTAGTAGTTGGTTTGTTGGTTGATGGCAGAATTGTTGTTGGTTTTGCAAATTGAATTTGTTTGGTTGGATTGAAGTAGATTTGGATGTGTATTGTGGATGGTGCAATATATATTCAGGATGGTATATTATGTTAGTATTGGTGTCCTAGAGACAATACTATTGTGTTCTATTGTAGACATTTATGGATTATGTTATATTGATTATTGAATAAATATTTATTATGTCTTTATTTACTGCGTAATAAATTGAAAGCATAATAAATGTCCTTGGAATATTATATGTAATTCTATATCTCTAAGTACCTGACTTAGAAATGAGATTATGAGAATAATATCAATATTCCTAAATGTCCCTAGTCGAGTATTATTGTTAAGGGACAATAATGATGCATTAAGACTAGTATGTTTGTTGACTGATGATCACATCTCATTGATCATAGGTATAGTGATGCTAAAGTCAAGAACATAAGTGCATGTATCGACACATGGCACTGGAATGACCCACCGTGACATTTTTACATGTTAATAAGTGTCATTGGAAATTCTCACTGTGATGATGATGTAATGATCCTCTGACTTGATATCATTATATTTCTATATGAGAATTAATATACTTTGGTTGCACTAAAAGTTACCTTTGACCGGGTGATGATGAAATGTACATTGGGTATATTATGAATCATATGAGAAATATGAATGATCTAGAAAGGATTTAACCCTCCTATTTTAGGAGTGATATTATTGGCCTCTTGATTGAGTGAGACTATAAAATGCATGGCCGTGCTCAAATATTGATTTGTTTAATAGTCTACTCATTGATCAAGGAAATTCGGATTAGACGATGAAGAGGATCACACAATACATGCCTTGAGTCTGATCTATAATATAAGGTTAAAGGGATTATATTACATTGTACATTATTCACAAAAGGTTTAATTGAATCACCAATTATTATTATTACTTGGGTAGCAATGATGTATTACTAGATGCCGCTCATTGTTTATAATTTTATTATTGGATATTAAAATTATTGCCAACGTAATAATAACCTAAAGGGTCACACACTTTGAACGTTTAAAGGAGTTTTAATTTAAATTCTGAATTTAAATTAAATGATTAAGTTCGAAATAAATTATTTAATTGAGCCGGTCTTAATTAAGTAATTAGGATTTCGAATTTAATATTAAAACCAAAATCGGATTAGGTTTGGAGAAGCCCAAATCCGATTAGGGTTTGGCCCATATATCTCTCTCTTCCCTATAAATACATAATGATGTATTGTTTTAGGGTTAAGTCATATAAAAATTCGTTTTTACTAAAACCCTAGCAGCTCTACATCAGAGAGAGGCTAGAGAGAGAGAGAGAGGCTGCATTCGGCTAGTACCGGCTCCGGTGAATTTTGGCGATCAGACGTTCGTGTGGACTGCTTAGAGACGCGATCTTTAGACCGAGGGCTGCGTGGTGATTGCTTGTTTCGGACCTCCATCTTTCGCTAACGTAAAGCTTTAACAAGGTATTAATTCGTATCTCCATGATCAGCCATACTTTATAGATGGATCCTCGGGTTAAGGTTTCGGAATTTTTGATTTTACGTCGATTATCCGCTGCGTTTGTTGCCCCGAAACCCAACAGTGGTATCAGAGCCAGGTTTATAAGGGGCTGATTTGGTTACGTGTTTACAGTATTCGATGCATGTATGCATGTTTTATGAATCTGCCTTGATATGGTTTTGAGATATGTTGATTATAACATGCTATATTGATCATATATGATTCTGTTATGTCAAATATAGTGATATGATGATACTAGCATGATTATGATGTGCCATGACTGATTAGTATGCGATTTGTATGTTCTGCATATGATGTGTTGTTTATATAATGATATAAACTGTTCAACAAGATGGTGTGTGGACATGATCTAGTCACTGGGGAACGATCAGCATGTATATGATACATGCTTCTGAAACTGCATATGATGCAGTAGCGGCAGAAGGTAACAGATATGATCTGTTGTTCCGAAATTGATGATTTTTGTATAGCACTTGTAGCTCGACCCCAGCCATGGGCTGCCGCCCCCGGACCCCGCCTGGTGGTTGCCGCCCCCGGACCCCCGCCCAGGGGCTGCCGCCCCCGGACCCCCGCTTTGTATGGTTATGTGTTCTTATTTGTTTACTTGAGCATGGTGCTGGTTATGGCCTTAAGGACCCCTAGTTTAATGTTTTTTTGGTTTTTGTTGTATAAATACGACTTGCATGTCGTGATATTTATTCTTGTAATTTTAATCTCGAATGTAACTCGAGTTTTCTCATGTAAGTACATTAGAATAGGTTGTATTCAATTATTCATTGTAATGTACTTGAAGATTGAAGGATGATCCACAAGGAGGGGCAATCAAGGAGCATGAAGACTTGTAATAGTTATACATCTTCACCATAGATTGACCTAGATTCTTTCATTAGCTTGAAAGAATCATATAGGATAAAGGCCATAACCATGCACGTTTACATACTGCACTTTACATATATGATGCATGAGATAATGATATGTATGCGTAGTTATAGAGATGCATGCTTAATTAGATTAAGATGTATGTATTCGATACGACACCCATGCCATGCTTGTTTAAACAAGATAAAATCTGTAACGACTCAAGATTTTAAAAAGGAATACAACGATCATGAGATTCTCGTGTTTATGAAACACGGAATTAATTATGGATTTTCGATATTCAATGAGAGGAAGATTCCGTCGGATTTGGGGTTTTTAAGTATAGCCGTTGTGCCAACACCTCAGGTCGGGTTTTCAACCAATCAAAGAGTATTGATTTGAAATATTTAATTCAAGGAAAAATTGAGGATCTCTTTATGACAGGATCATGGTCGTTTTAATAAAATCCCTAATTAAAATATTAAGTTAATCAGATGCCTTCCAATGATTAATACTCGTCAAGATCTAGATTGAAAGAAGTAAGTTTGCCAAAGCAAAGTACTTTAATCAATCATGGGAAGACGTGATAAGTAAATGTACTTAGTTATTGAATTATTGGGTTTAACTTAACTAAACCATCACAATAGGATTGTGGGTTTAGAGGCATGGAGTTTGGTGAGATTTATTACATAAATATGTGCAAAGAGTTGCTCCACCAAACTATCCAAGAGTTATATTTGATATAACTGACAAATGTTGTCTACCTAAATAGTCATGTTTTGAGAGTATTAGCCCACGCTAACTTAAAGCATGGATGAAATATGGATCTTGGCTCACTAGAAAGATTTACAGAAATGCTTTCCGAATTCATAGTTAGGGCTATTGATTTGAACAAAATAGTGGGAGATATATATTTTGAATATATATTTATAATCACTTGAACATAATTTAATAAACATCTGTAGACTAATTTATCTTATGCATTTGAAATATTGTAGATATCCAATGGCAAATAATTCAAACAACTTCTCTGTACGATCAGTCCTTGAGAAGGACAAGCTGACAGGAACCAACTTCCTTGACTGGCAAAGGAATTTGAGGATTGTCCTCAAACAAGAGCGCAAGCTCTATGTCATAGATATTCCTCGCCCTACACCTCTCGCTGAAGGATCAACCCGTGCTCAGCATACTGCTTATCAGAAGCATATCGATGATGACACGGATGTTCAATGTCTCATGTTAGCGACCATGAGTGCTGAACTTCAGAAACAACATGAGAATATGGATTCTTATGATATGATTGAGCACCTTAAGCGTATGTTTGAGGGACAGGCTCGTCAGGAGAGGTTTGATACTTTCAAATCTTTGAATGCTTGTAAGCAGGGTGAACATGATCCGGTAGGACCGCATGTTCTGAAGATGATAGGGTATATTGATTATCTTGAAAAATTGGGTGCCCCGATTGGTCCTGAGCACCAAATTGATCTTATCTTGCAATCTCTAAACAATAACTATTCTCAGTTTGTAATGAATTACAATATGAATGAGATAAACAAGAACCCCGCCGAATTGTTGGCAATGTTGAAAACTGCTGAAACCAACATTCAGAAGGCGTCCCCTACTCCCATATTGATGGTGAATAAGGGGAAGGCCAAAGGAAAGGGTAAATGGAAAGGCAAGAAGAAGATGGGATCTAATTCTAATGTCAATCCGAAACCTGGTCCAACTAAGGCCTTGAAGCCGAAAGGTGGTGTTCAGAAGGATGGTGATTGTCACTATTGCAAGAAACCAGGTCATTGGAAGAGGAACTGTCATGCTTATTTGGAGGATCTGAAGAAGAAGAAGGCTGCTGCCGCTTCTGATTCAGGTATTTATGTTATAGAAGTCAATTTGTCTACTTCAACATCTTGGGTATTAGATACTGGATGTGGTTCTCACATTTGTATGAATGTGCAGGAGCTACAGGGAAGTAGGACGTTGGCAAAGGGAGAAGTCGACCTGCGAGTTGGCAATGGAGCAAAAGTTGCTGCTATAGCTGTTGGGACTTATCATTTATCGTTGCCCACTGGGCTTATTTTAGAACTTGAGAATTGTTTTTACGTGCCTGCAATTTGCAGAAACATTATTTCAGTTTCTTGTTTGGACAAGAAAGGTTTTGCTTTTTCAATTCCGAACAATAGTTGTTCCTTTTCTTTGAATAATGTTACCTATGGGGTTGCACGTTTATTTAACGGTTTATATGTTCTTGACTTGGATACTCCCATCTATAATGTGAATAATAAACGACTTAAAACTGATGACTCAAATAAAACATACCTCTGGCACTGTCGTTTAGGCCATATAAATGAGAAGCGCATTTCCAAGTTACATAAGGATGGATACTTGGATAAGTTTGATTTTGAATCATACGAAGCATGTGAACCATATCTCATTGGAAAAATGACTAAAGCACCTTTCACAGGACAAGGTGAGAGGGCCACTGAGAGATTGGAACTAATACATAGTGATGTATGTGGTCCAATGCGAACTATGGCAAAAGGTGGCTTTTACTACTTCATAACATTTACTGATGATTTCAGTAGATATGGATATGTGTATCTTATGAAGAATAAATCCGATTCTTTTGAAAAGTTCAAAGAGTACAAAGCTGAAGTAGAAAAGCAAACTACCAAAAGTATTAAGACTCTACGATCAGATCGTGGAGGTGAATACTTAAGCCAAGAATTTAAGAATTTCTTAAAAGAGTGTGGTATTGTATCACAACTTACTCCTCCTGGAACACCACAATGGAATGGAGTTTCCGAGAGGAGGAATCGTACCTTGTTGGACATGGTGCGATCAATGATGAGTCATGCAGATCTTCCAATTAGTTTTTGGGGCTATGACCTAGAGACGGCTGCCTATACACTTAACCGAGTTCCTACTAAAACGGTCCAGAACACTCCATATGAGATATGGACTGAGAAACGACATAGCATGTCATTTATGAAAATTTGGGGATGTGAGGCGTTTGTGAAACGTCAAAATTCTGACAAGCTAGGACCTAAGTCTGATAAATGTAATTTTGTGGGATACCCAATTGAAACAAGAGGTTATTCATTCTATAATCCTTCTGAGAACAAAGTGTTTGTTGCTCGAACCGCTGTGTTTCTTGAAAGAGAGATGCTTTCTAAGAAAAACAGTGGGAGGATAATAGATCTCGATGAAGTTCGAGAACCACATGATAACGTTGAACCAGAGCAGGAACCTGAGCAGGATGTACATCAAAATACTGAGAGTAATCCTGTTCCGGAAACACAGGTTGTTCGTAGATCTAGTAGGGTTCGCCATGAGCCAGAGAGATATTATGGTTTTCTCTTGACTCAAACTGGTGATGTGATGCTTATGGATAATGATGAGCCTATAACCTACAAAGATGCTAAGAACACTCCAGATTCCAAGAGATGGCTTGATGCCATGAAATCTGAGATGGATTCCATGTATGAAAACCAAGTATGGACTTTGGTTGATTTACCCGAGGGAGTTAAACCTATCGAGTGTAAATGGGTTTTCAAAAAGAAAACCGACATGGATGGAAATGTTCAGACCTATAAGGCACGACTAGTTGCAAAAGGTTTCAGACAGATTCATGGTATTGACTATGATGAAACCTTCTCACCAGTTGCTATGGTCAAATCCATCAGGATTTTGCTTGCAATAGCTGCTTACTATGACTACGAAATCTGGCAGATGGATGTCAAAACCGCCTTCTTGAATGGAAGCCTAGAAGAGGATGTGTATATGACACAACCTGAAGGTTTTGTCGATCCGAGATTTCCCAAAATGGTTTGTAAGTTGCGACGATCTATATACGGATTGAAGCAAGCCTCAAGGAGATGGAATATTCGTTTTGATGAAACAGTCAAAGAGTTTGGCTTCATTCAAAATGAAGATGAGCCTTGTGTTTACAAGAAAGTGAGTGGGAGCCATGTGGCATTCCTAGTACTATATGTGGATGACATATTACTAATGGGGAATGACATACCTTCTTTACAGGCTGTTAAGACTTGGTTGAGCAAAAATTTCTCGATGAAAGACTTGGGCGATGCGACCTATATATTAGGGATCAGGATCTATAGAGATAGACCAAGAAGACTAATCGGCCTAAGTCAGAGTACATACATTGATAAGGTGTTGCATCGATTTGGGATGCAAGAGGCAAAAAGGGGATATGTCCCAATGTCTCACGGGATATTGATCTCGAAAGAAAACAGTCCGAAATCATTGGATGATAAGGACCGTATGAGCAAATTTCCATATGCTTCGGCAATCGGTTCCATAATGTATGCAATGATATGTACCCGTCCTGATGTCTCGTATGCCTTGAGCATGATGAGTAGATACCAGTCTAATCCAGGTGAAGGTCACTGGACGGCAGTCAAGAATATTCTTAA
Organism: Daucus carota subsp. sativus; assembly: GCF_001625215.2. NCBI lineage: Eukaryota > Viridiplantae > Streptophyta > Magnoliopsida > Apiales > Apiaceae > Daucus > Daucus carota. The sequence continues at coordinate 28,807,415 of NC_030389.2, read as the reverse complement.
GTACCTAAAGAGGACTAAAGATCAATTCTTGGTATATGGAGGAGAAGAGAGACTAGTTGTAAAAGGTTACACAGATGCTAGTTTCCAAACAGACAAAGATGATTCGATCTCTCAGTCTGGCTTTGTATTTTGTCTAAATGGAGGTGCTGTTAGTTGGAAAAGTTCAAAGCAAGAGACGGTTGCCGATTCTACAATGGAGGCTGAGTATATAGCTGCTTGTGAAGCAGCCAAGGAAGCTGTTTGGATCAGAAAATTTCTTACAGGACTTGATGTGGTTCCTTCAGTATCAGATCCGATAGATTTGTACTGTGACAATAATGGAGCCATTTCACAGGCTAAGGAACCCCGATCTCATTCCCGCACTAAGCATATACTCAGACGATACCACCTGCTCCGAGAGATTAATACTCGAGGGGATATACATATATGTAAAGTGCATACAGATGATAACATTGCAGATCCACTGACCAAGGCTTTGTCGCAGCAGAAGCACGAAGGTCATACTAGTTCCATGGGTATTAGATACATCAGAGATTGGCTCTAGTACAAGTGGGAGATTGTTAGTATTGGTGTCCTAGAGACAATACTATTGTGTTCTATTGTAGACATTTATGGATTATGTTATATTGATTATTGAGTAAATATTTATTATGTCTTTATTTACTGCGTAATAAATTGAAAGCATAATAAATGTCCTTGGAATATTATATGTAATTCTATATCTCTAAGTACGTGACTTAGAAATGAGATTATGAGAATAATATCAATATTCCTAAATGTCCCTAGTCGAGTATTATTGTTAAGGGACAATAATGATGCATTAAGACTAGTATGTTTGTTGACTGATGATCACATCTCATTGATCATAGGTATAGTGATGCTAAAGTCAAGAACATAAGTGCATGTATCGACACATGGCACTGGAATGACCCACCGTGAGATTTTTACATGTTAATAAGTGTCATTGGAAATTCTCACTGTGATGATGATGTAATGATCCTCTGACTTGATATCATTATATTTCTATATGAGAATTAATATACTTTGGTTGCACTAAAAGTTACCTTTGACCGGGTGATGATAAAATGTACATTGGGTATATTATGAAACATATGAGAAATATGAATGATCTAGAAAGGATTTAACCCTCCTATTTTAGGAGTGATATTATTGGCCTCTTGATTGAGTGAGACTATAAAATGCATGGCCGTGCTCAAATATTGATTTGTTTAATAGTCTACTCATTGATCAAGGAAATTCAGATTAGACGATGAAGAGGATGACACAATACATGCCTTGAGTCTGATCTATAATATAAGGTTAAAGGGATTATATTACATTGTACATTATTCACAAAAGGTTTAATTGAATCACCAATTATTATTATTACTTGGGTAGCAATGATGTATTACTAGATGCCGCTCATTGTTTATAATTTTATTATTGGATATTAAAATTATTGCCAACGTAATAATAACCTAAAGGGTCACACACTTTGAACGTTTAAAGGAGTTTTAATTTAAATTCTGAATTTAAATTAAATGATTAAGTTCGAAATAAATTATTTAATTGAGCCGGGCTTAATTAAGTAATTAGGATTTCGAATTTAATATTAAAACCAAAATCGGATTAGGTTTGGAGAAGCCCAAATCCGATTAGGGTTTGGCCCATATATCTCTCTCTTCCCTATAAATACATAATGATGTATTGTTTTAGGGTTAAGTCATATAAAAATTCGTTTTTACTAAAACCCTAGCAGCTCTACATCAGAGAGAGGCTAGAGAGAGAGAGAGAGAGGTTGCATTCGGCTAGTACCGGCTCCGGTGATTTTTGGTGATCAGACGTTCGTGTGGACTGCTTAGAGACGCGATCCTTAGACCGAGGGTTGCGTGGTGATTGCTTGTTTCGGACCTCCATCTTTCGCTAACGTAAAGCTTTAACAAGGTATTAATTCGTATCTCCATGATCAGCCATACTTTATAGATGGATCCTCGGGTTAGGGTTTCGGAATTTTTGATTTTACATCGATTATCCGCTGCGTTTGTTGCCCCGAAACCCAACATATTATGGATGCCAGTTTTTTAAATTCTGTTTGTGCATGGATGGACATTAGTTTTTTTAATATAACCGTAGAAAGTAATATCTATTTGTAAGAAGCACATCAGATTTTTCAACAAATTTTGATGTCTTAAACTAAGATACAAATCAGTTTTTTTGCTTTAAAACAGATGTCTAAAAATAATAAAGTCATCACCTCAAAGAGATGTCTATTGGAAGAATGCACATCACAATTTTTCTGTAAAGACTGATGTCTCTACAAAAATAGACATCATCTAAAGACGATGTGAAAAATTGTTAAGTACATTAGTTATTTTCTAAAAGAATCGATGTCTATAGAGACAATGACATCAGTACAAGGTGATGTTTAAAACAAAATAGAAATCACTTTCTTGTGTAAAACCTGATGTTCAAGCCTTTAATTAGTTAGTGTAATTACATGTTATATGTCTTAAATTGCAAGTAACTTTAGTATAAACTTAAGTAAAAGTAATATATTTTGTAAGAAATGGTGGCATAGACATCTTAATATCAGTAAAAAATGATGTGTGAGTAAGGTTTTCACATTAGTTGTCGACTGATGTCTAGAATAGACATCACCGACATCAACATCGGTCTAAAAAACTAAAGAGATCGGCCAGAAACTGATGTCTATTAGCTTTTTGCTTGTAGTGATTTCAGCTGATTTATGTGGGTGTACATGATTAAAGCAAAGATGAAGCATTGGATGGTTTTAAAAAATTGAAGGCAACTCTTTTTGCTTGTGCAAAGGCATTTGTGACACCAATCTTATATGACTTCTATAACTACGATCTTGGCAAGGCAGTCTTATATATAAAGGAGGATCTCAAGAGGCTGACGTGTCTTCTAAATCTCTTATTGTATTTTTCATCAATTTCTAGGATTTTAGTACTTATTATTCTTTTGAAAACTTGAAATTCCCGCCAGAAATTGAAAGATCTCATTATTAATTATTGAACTTTACCATAAAGACGGAAACCAAAAGCTTTAACTCAGTTTGTTGAATATTTTTATATATACACACAAGTATATATTTTGTGCCTGCGAAGAAATTACAGGAGAGGAGGGGAAATGAGGGAGTAGAGCAATGATGAAGACATGAGAAATCAGCGGTTCCGAAAATGGTTACGTCAGTGGAGCCAGAAGTGGATGTCAAAGGCACCGTCTTTTATGGAAAACGACCGGCATGAATGTACTCGCCTTGCCATATGCCTTTGCACATGTAATATATAGGTGGATATGACGTTCCCGGATAAATTGAATTTTCTTATTTGTACCATATATGTTAAGCAAGTCCCTCTTCTTTTCTCTAAAAAGGTATTGGTAGAAATACCATATAATGCTCTTTCACAAGTTGGAGTGTATTATGTATAGTATTATCATTTATGCAAAGATCGGATTTGATTGGACAGTAGTGAAATTCTTTTGGTATGTATTCTTCACGTTCTTCACCCTTTTATGCAGCACTCTTTTTGGAATGATGACTATGGTGGTGACTCCTAATGCCGACATTATTGCAATCATTGCTGCTGCACTTTTTGCATTATAGAATATTTTTTTAGGATTTTTTTAGGAGATGAACATATTTATACAGAAATAACATATAGTAAATGTCTAAGCTAATAAATGAGATGCGGCTATTTACTGTTGAGCCACAAAGTCATGGTCTGCTGATCTAGGAGAGTTGACAATGTGCCAATATGAACTAGTGACTTTAACAGCAACTCCTACGGGTTCGTGTTCTCATGAATGCAGATGGCAGGAGACTATTGGGACTGGGGAGCTTGTGTCCTTATGCATTACATGACTAATTTCAAAGCGGTCATGTGGGGAATACAATCAGGAGCTGGCATGGGATTTCACAAGGTACACATCGAGACTAATGACTTCCCTGCTTTCAATTTGATCTGATATCAAGAAAAAATGATCATGGAAGATTACTTAGTAGAAGTCATGACTATGTTTAAAACAATCCATGCAAATAACTTCAAACTCAGCAAAACATATCGCATTGTCACTCGAGTCCCAGATAAAATGCAGCACAAGAATTAATGGCTATGTATGGTTCGGAAAACCTTGCGGCCTTTGCAGCAGTCCCTGCTCTATTCGGCAACTTGTGTCATTTTATCCTCCGTGACACGGGCTTGGCATTTCTATTTAAAATAGTAGCTAATTTTGGGTTTGGGGGAGGTTCTTCAAGAACTCTCACAACCTATGCAATTAGACGAGGAGGCTCGTGGAAACGCCATGTTGACAAACCAAACTCATCATGTCCCTTAAGGTGTTGAATTTTAATATATCATATTTTAATAATTAATAAATTAAAATTATTTTAGTTTTTCAAAATTATTTTTTATAAATTTTATTATCATATTACAAATAATTATTTTTCTAATACTCTACGCAACACATGTATTTGACTATTGTAATATCAAATGTACATGAATGATCCAGTTAGCTACCCTTCATATATATATATATATATATATATATATATATATATATATATATATATATATGGGCTTACTCCACTACAAAATAATTAGCCTAGAAACTAGAAACTAGTCGCTGATCAATTTTTCACCACTGTTTTTATCTGCATAAATCACTAATTTGGATATCATATATCACTATGTTATATATAAGAAATGTGAAAAATATAGATATATAAATAAATACACATATATATAATGTATATCATCATTATCTTCACTCACACTACATTAATGAAACTACTTGCATCATTATCAACCTCTTCCACTACAATAACCATGATTTGCCTATTGCTCCTTGTCATCATAACTTGTAACTACTAATGACTATCTACCACCACCACACACCTCATTTGCTACCATCATGGAGCTCCTACAACTATAATTGATGATCAATAATCAACCACTAATAACAATCATAAGGAAATTATCTTAATTATTAAAAATAAAATTGATGATATTATTGCATAAAATAGTGATTAACAACATATAAACTTGTGATTTCTGTAGTTATAAACGGTAATAGAAGGAATTGTTTCTAGTTTCTAGAATAACTTTGGTTTCTATGTGATCACTTGCATATATATATATATATATATATATATATATATATATATATATATATATATATATATATATATATATATATATATATATATATATATATATATATATATATATATATATATATATATATATATATATATATATATATATATATATATATAATTGTGTATCTCGTAACCTCATCAATAAAAAATATTATTATCGCGCGCACTTGTTATTTCCTCGTCACAGTACTTAAAATATATAATTAAGTTATTAAATATTTCTTGCGTCAGTGTAACTTTAATCAAAGATTAATTATGTTAATATAAATATTAATCACGCCTATTCATAAATAGTAATTTTTTGACAATTAAAAAATAAAGTTATTAAATAATAATTACATACTTGAGAATTTGGGATTGTTACCTCTCCATAATTATTTTTCCTTTGTGGAGTATAATCTACGAGATTTTGATAGAGTATACTGTATACTTGAATTCTTTTGGTGGATATCAAATATATGATTTTCTTCATTGTTATCTTTTTTCCCGAACATAATCTACGAGATTTTTGTAGAGTATACTTGAATAATTTAGGACGAATATTATACTTTAAGGGAGTGTATTCGATTGGGATTTTAAAAGATTTTTTTCATTCATGAAATCCGAGTGTATTCAATTGGGATTATTTAAAATCTATTAAAATCTTGGAATATTCAACTGAGATTTTAAATTATGCTACTGGTGGTATTCAATTAGGATTTCAAATTATGCTTAAAAATCCTATGATATTCAATTGAGATTGTTTAAAATCTACTAAAATATGAAGGCTGATGGATTTTTTTGGATTAAATAAAATTAGGGATTTTGTGGGATTGGTTAGTGTATTTTATGTTTTTTGAAATCACACCAAAATCAATGAGATTTTGAAGGATTGTGCTTAAATCGTAAAAAAATTATATCAACTCTATGGCAATTTACCAAGAACCCACATAAAATCAAAATTAAACACAATCAATTAAAATCCATATATTAAAAACAATCAATTAAAATCTCAACCAAATACATGGCCAGAGTTTGCATAGAATCAAAATCTGTTATATTCTATAAAAATTCATAAATTCTTTATTAAGAATTCAGTACATATATATCTCTTCTATCACTGAATGAGTGGAAAGATTATATATGTGAAAAAAATATGCAAAAGATTGTCTCTAGCTATAAATTCCATGAACACAGCTGTTTTATTCAATAACTGTGAAATCTCATATCCCTTGTTATCTTTTTAAACTCATATAAACAACAAAAATCACAAATTACAGCTCATATTGCTATCAGAGAGGTTTATCGTGAACATCTATAAATTGCTCGCCTCCTAGTGCAACACCCTATATATACTTATCTCTTTCATTGTTTAGTTGACAGCAATAACATTTTCTCAGTGATGAGTAATTCAAACCAACATTGTTTAACAAGCCCAATATCTACAGCTCTAGGGAGGCATGGAGGATCTCCTCATTATTCGTTCAATTATGTGTCCAGAAGCAGCATTTGAACAACGGTAAGTTCTCGAAAATGAAATTATCTGGTAGCATGTAGAACTGCACTGCAGACGGATTGCACCCTGTGAATACGCAACATCGACATCAGAAATGAGTCCCTGCAGGCTAGTAAGCACAGTTACAAAAAGCCCAGAATAAGGATTTGTGTTCAGAATCTGCTATCGTTAGTTATATATTTATGCAGAAGAGTAGCCAGGGACACATTTCTGTTGTTGATGTTGCGTATCCACTAGGTGCAATCCCTCCTCAGTGCGTTTCTACAAGCTTCCAGATGATTTCTAATTCTGGGACTTACAGTTGTTTGTAATGCTGCTTCTGGACACATTATTAGTTGTTTTCATTTTCAATTTGCAGATGCTTCCGGTAATTTTATGGGAGAAAGGGTGGTCTCTCACGTGAAATCAGCAAGTATTGTTACGCTTGTACTTGCCGTTTCTACAGAAGTCTGATGTTTTAATTTTATTATCTCTAGCTTTGTTCTGCAGTGCAAGAGATCTCTAGCGTTGTTCCTTATGTTTTTCCTGATATATACATTTCCGTATGGGCACGACTTTATTCTTGCAATGATTTATTGCATTTAGTATACACATAGAAAATACATTTAGAAGTAATCTATATATTTGACGTGGCATATTTTAAATCACTTATTCTAATTTTCCTCAATCTTTTTAGGATCATGTGCTTACCGGTGCGCTAAAAGCCCGAGCGTTTAGAGAAGGTGCAGCCTTATTTCCTTATACTTAGGACATTACAAGCGCCTCGTGCTAGAGACAGAGCCCATAATATCCCCAACAATCCGCCCCCGTGTTCGTGTTTATATAACTAGGGAGATGCTGGACACAGAGTCCATAATATCCCAACAATCCCCCCCCAAGTCAAGCTTCACAGCAAATAAGTGTCTTGATCTTATTAATGGGGATCTCTGTGGTCCCATCTCGCCCGCAACGCCATCCGGGAACAAATATTTTCTCTTGTTAGTCGATGATATCAACCGATTTATGTGGGTGTATATGATTAAAGCAAAGATGAAACATCGGATCGGTTTAAAAAATTGAAGGCATCTCTTTTTGGTTGTGCAACACGCATTTGTGACACCAATCATATATGACTTCTATAACTACGATCTTGACAAGGGAGTCTTATAGGATTTCCCTTCTTATTGATTAGTGTTTTGAAATTTTGAAATTCACGGCAGATATTGCTTGCTATTAATATTTTTCGAACTATCATTTCGGTTAGCTAGGTATCTATAAAGACAGAAACTAAAAGCTTTATTTTTTCCACATAATGAATTTATATATATATATAGAGAGAGAGAGAGTACTACTCCAATACAAACCCTCTTAATCTACAAACCTAAAACCGAGCTCCAATATCACTAAATTCTAAACACACTATCACTAAATCTTTCAACAACCCCACCTCCATCTTCTCCGGCTCCGCCTCCGCTCCTGGCAACTCCATGTCCGCCGCTCCCTCCATGTCTACCGCCCCCTCCGCCCCGTTCACGTTTACCATCCCTCCGGTTCGCCTCCACCGTCTCTACCACCAACGTCAACCCCACCTCCACCGCCTTCATCTCAACCTCTACCACCACGACGTCCACCTCGACTTCTACCACCACCACCTTCACCCCAGCCAACTATCTCAGCCCCTACCTCTGCCATACTCGACATCGACCTCCACCTCCGCCATCTCAACCCCCACCCCCGCATCCTCCATGCTCCCGCCCCTTTTGTGTCCACCACCTCCATCTCCAGCGTCGTCACAACCATCAGAATCAACAAACAAGACAAATCTGGAGGTCTTCATCAAGTTCGAGAGATTTTCACTGATCTTCTATATCGAATATCACTAATTCTACAGTGAATATCACTAATTTCTAAAGCGAAAATCACTAAAATGTACAGCAGATATTACTAAATTATATACCAGAATATCACCGATTTTTGTATACATATCAGCCGCTGGTGGTGATGATAATGGTGTAATCGGAAGCAATGACATGAGTGCAGTGTTGGTAGGAGTGGGTCGGCAAAGATGTGGTAGCAGAGGTGGAGAGAGAGGAGAGAGAGAGATGAAGGGGGTTTGATAAAAGAGATAATGTGGAGTTGGTGGGTAGTATAAAAGAAAGGTTTTTAGTTTGTATTTAGAGGGTGGTTCGTATTTGATCATGAGCCCCTCTCTCTCTATATATATATATGCACATATATATATATATATAGAGGGCTACTCTAGTGAGAACTTTAAGTGGTGAGAACTAGATACTGGGCTTAAAATAGAACTAGATATTGAGCTAAAATTAGGCCCATTAACATAATCATTCTAAACGTCCGCGATTTTTAAAAATTAAAATCAGTTCCAACTGTAACCATAAACCATTACCCACTCAAACTCTCACTAGCAAATCACCCCCAAATTACAGAAATCTCTCAACAACGTTGCTCGATTGCTGTGTTTTGCTGCTCAACGCTGCTCAATTTGTTCTTGCAAGTGTTCGTCGACATTGTTCCTTTCACTACTCTAACGATTCACTTTTAAATTTGAGTAGTTATGTAAATAGATTCATCATTACGAATCACTGATGTTTGATACTTTATTTTTTGCAGATTTCGTGCTTAGACGAACAAACATATCTCGAGCACTAAAAAAATTGTATGTGAGTTGTACATATAGTATGCATGTGTTTTTAGTTTGTTTTTGTGAAGTGCTTATCACTTAATCACTTGCAAAGCAATAAGTTTGTATTTAATTTTAGTTTCAACTGTATTGGAAGCAACTTGTATCTGTGTTTAATTAAAAAGTTTTCTTAGGGTTTTGTTTAGGATTTTATCAGTTTAAGATGTGCAGAGCACTAATTATGTATTTGTAGATTAGTGCTCAGAGGTTGTGATAGGCGGCGGTATGTTTATTTACTTTCTGTGTTTGCATTTGATTTGAGGTGTATTTTATCGAATTTAGTGCTAGTGTTATTTGTAGGTGTATTTGTAGTTTGAGCATTTTATTGTCTCATTTAGTACTAGTGTTACCGTTGTTGATGGTATTGAGTTCGTTTAGTGTCAACTTGTAAGACAGAGTTTTATGCTTCATCAGATTTGAAAGTTGCAGCTATGTAATTTACACTATTTTACCATGTGCAGAGCATCTAATATTTGGTGAAACTAGAATGTAAGCACTTTTCACATGTACGTAAATTTTAACTCACTTTATAAATTTTTCTCCATATTAATTGTTTATTTGGTTATGTCACTATTGTTATTGATCTAATTTTGTTTTAGGTGCTTTATTTGATCTTACTTAGTGTTTTAGGAGTTTTAGCTGTGATATCTAGGTTTCCTGAAAAATGTTGATTAATTATTCTTGCAAGGTCTGGAATATGGGAGGTTATCTTAGGTTGTTCATTTGCAGTAGAACAAACATGTAATATAACCTAGTATGTGTTGCTGTTAGTTTTTACCTCGAGGTGCACTTGCGCCTGTGGCAAGAAACAAATATAGCCCTGTGTCCGTGACTAGACATAACCAACATTAAAGCCAGCCTGAAAATATATATAGCTAAGTTAATGTGTGAAATGTGAATTGCCAGCAAATATATTGTGTGAGGTTTAGAGAAAGGCTGCAGCATTGATGCATTGTTTTAGCTGGTTTTCGTCACAATTCCCATCATGTTTTGGATCAACAATATCTTTGAATTTTCCTTCTGTGATCAGTGGCTCTGACCATTCAGTTATTGTCCTTTTGACACCACCAGGGAGCTTCTCAATTGGCTTTCTTCCAGTGAAGATCTCTAGTAACATGATCCCAAAACTATACACATCACACCTCTCAGAAACCTTTACCCACATAGTATTAGACTTGACTAGCAAGTATGATCTGTACTTATTAATGTTTTTTGTATCTTGTTCTGTTTGTTTTGCCTATAATTTTTTTGCTTGTATGATCTCTCCTTATAAATGTTTTATGTCCTGTAGCCTTTCATGTATCATTTTCACTCATGACTTTGGATAAAATATACACAAAAAAGCACTTAAGTACACACAAAAAATCACTTGGAAGTATAAAAAAATACACTTAACTATAAAATATGCACAAAGCACTTAGAAGTATACACAAAGCATTTAAATACACAAGGCATCTACTCTGTTGCTATGTGCTACATGTGCGTGATTTTAAATGATATATTTTCTTGTATGAGGATCCAGTAGAAGGCAAAGCAAAAGATTAAAGAAAAAAGCTTTCCAACCACATCATCTTCTGCTCCATGCAATATCGAAGATGATGGTCGTCAAGATGTTACTGAAATGATGAGGAATCCAACATTCAGTGATGATGAAGACTTTGAAACACCAGTACAAAAACAAAATCAAAGCCCTATATTACAAAACCTCGGAATAGAGGACGAATAACCATTTTTTCCTGTTTGCCCTTAATATCTCATCCACTTCTTGAAATGGTCTGTTCAAAATCTTTATTAAATGCACAAAGCACTTACTAGTATACACAAAGCACTTAAGTATACACAAAAAATATTCAGAAGTATAAAAAATACAATTATGTATAAAATATGCACAAAGCACTTAAAAGTATACACAAAGCACTTACTAAAAAATTCCTTATAGTGGCAAACTTTAAGGAACTATGAAGATTTTGGGATATTTGTTATGAGACATATGGAGACTTATATGGGTGAACAGAATACGTACAACTATTTTAACCTTTTTTCTATTTTTTGTTGATTCAGATGGGACAGAGAGCACAACTTGAACGATTAAGGGTGAAAAACTCAAATGCAATCCTTACATTTCAGTTGAATGAATACAGAGATATTGAACCAAAGCAGGCAAAAGGCTTCTACAAAAAGATTGCAGACAAGACACTCATGTCCATTGTAGTGGCATCAAGTTCATGGAAACCCAAGAACACCGAGATACAAGGGAATGTTATATTTCCAGACAATGAAACAAGACATGAAGAAGCATGATGAAGTACCTGACTGCTAGAAAGTTTAATGTATAGAATTCTATTTGTCGTAAAAACATATATCACTTGTGTTAAATATTTGAATTTCAGTCATTACTAGTGCTTTAAGGAATTTATTAATTACTTGTTGTGCATGTAGATATCATTCCATATTTTTAACTCATCTTTTACATTCAGTAAGTAACAATTCACAAATTCATAAGTGATTGCAAACTAAATAGAAAAAAAAGAACTTAAATATCAACATACACCAAATAATTCAAAATAAAAGAACATAACGATTCAAAAATTAACATACACATAGACATGTATAACACCTAAAAAATATGTATTCAAAGCCCTAAAAGATGTTATTAAATCACCAAATTTAGATAAGCTAAAAATAAAATACAAAGCACTATAATATATATACAAAGCACCAAAATATTTACATACAAAACACTGAAAAATGTACACAAATTACTAAAATAAAAAATAGCTGAACTAAAAACAATGACTAAATCTTGACATTATCATCAAATATTATCTTTACAGAGCTTAGAAAATCACACTATAATTTCTTAATGATATTACAGAGTCTTTATTCAAAAAATTGAGAAAAGTAATAAAGTAGTTCAACTTGATCTTCATCACTCCAATCACTTTGATAATCCTCTCCGGCAGGTGATTTTTTTTCTTGCTCCTGTGATCCTTCGTGGCCTTGTTGTCCTTGGCCCTCCTGAAAGCCACCACAACCTTGTTGTCCTTGGCCATGCTCATGTGCCAAGTGGGGACATGCCATCTCAAGTTGCCCAGCACCATTCATCACCACAAAGATCATAATTGCCTTGGAATCGAAGAAGATAGTTGACAAGCCTCCCTGAACAAACACATCAATCAAGATCACCCAAATAAATACATTTATAAACATCGGCATATCTAGTGAGAATGAAATGAACATACCTGTGTGATGTTAGCAAAGGAAACAGTAACATCAAGATCTTCGAGCGGCCTAAAGTCTCTAGGTTTAATCCCACAGAGCTCACCAAACTCAATTTGATTCAACAGGATTCTGCCTTAAGATATTAATCTTGTTCTCAGATTCACCAGGATTCTGCCTTAAGACACAAAGTCCTAAATAAGTACACAAAGCATTCATTCTGTTGTTATGTTAAATTAAAGCCTTTATTAAATGCACAAAGTACTTACTAGTATACACAAAGCACTTAAGTATGCACAAAATAGCACTTAAAAGTATAAGAATACACTTAAGTATAAAATATGCACAAAGCATTTAAAAGTATAAACAAAGCACTTCATAAAAAATTCCTTAAAGTGACAAACTTTAAGGAATTATGAAGACTGTGAGATATTTGTTATGAGACATATGGAGACTTATTTGGGTGAATAGAATACCTTGAATACTGGATTTAAAGCAGAGAAGGTACTTGCAAATTAAAGGCATTTTCACATTATATTATCAAATAATTTAAGTTACTATTTTAACCTTTTTTCTAATTTTTGTTGATTCAAATAGGAATGAGAGCACAACTTGAACGATTAAGGGTGAAATACTCAAATGCAATCCTTACATCTCACTTGAATGAATACAGAGAGATTGAATCAAAGAAGGCAAAAGGCTTCAACAAATAGATTGCAAACAAGACACTCATGCCCATTGTACTTGCATCAAGTTCAAAGAAACTCGAGAACACAGAGATTCACGAGAATGTTATATTTCCAGACATTGAAATAGGACATGAAAAAGCATAATGAAGTACCGGCTGCTAGAAACTCACACCAGCTACCAAAGAGTCAAAAAACTGATCAACAAATGTTCTACAACTATTATCAAGACACTTTGGCAAATAATACCTACTACTTTATGGAGTTATACTAAAATTTGAAAAAGAGTCATCGCTTTCCACACCTGATGCACTACCAGAACCTTGACATAGATGTAGCATCATCAACATATTGCTTAACACGTGCTGAATCTACACTACCAACACCTACGCGAATTATCACAATTAGACATTAAAAAAACAAACAGAAAAACAGAGCACCATAACAAACTCTATTGCAGAAACAACTTACATAACATGCTCATCTTCACTAGACATAAACAACATCAACAACAACAAAGCTCAACAAAACAACAAAATAAATAGAACTCACATTACAAAGAACAGTTAAAAATAGATACAACACTAAACAAAATTAACAACATAATCAGCAAAATTGATATTCAGAATCTCACAAAAACAAAAATCATAAAAAGCTCAACAAACAGAATCAAACTTTTATATGCACAAAAATACTCGATAGAAGGAGATTGCTCATAATACTCGAATTATTCAATCACCTAATTCAATTAACACATACAAACGGAGCTACATAGCACTGAATGATACAGAGGGAGGCAGGACCGAAGGAGAGAGAGAGAGAGAGAGAGATAAAACTGCAGAGAGAAAACACCGAGAGAGTGAAAGCGATAAAATTAGCGAAAGAAAACACACACACACACAGAGATAGAGAGAGAGAGAGAAATTAGAGAGAGAAAACACCAAGAGAGAGAGGGGGGGGGAGCATCGGAAGTAGTCGCAGTGAGAGAGTGTCCAATAAAACTATAAGTTAATCCATATATTTGAGTGGCCAGGATTAACTTTGCTCTTATAAAAATGAATGGCTGATATTAGATCTCAGTTCTCATTTTTTTAAAAGTTCTCATTTGAGCACAAGCCTATATATATATATATATATATATAAATAAATGAATATATAAAGGAGGATCTCAAGATGCTGATGTGTCTTCAAAATCTCTTATTGTATTTTTCATCAATTTCTAGGATTTTAGTACTTATTGTTGTTTTGAAAATTTGAAATTCCCGCCAGAAATTGAAAGGTCTCACAATTAATTATTGAACTTTATCATTTCGCTTAGGTATTTGTAAAGATGAAAACCAAAAGTTTTAACTCAGTTTGTTGATTCTTATATATACATACACGTATATATTTTGTGTCTGCGAAGAAATTACAGGAGAGGAGGGAAAATAAGGGAGTAGAGGAATGATGAAGACATGAGAAATCAGTTGTTCCATAAGTATCTTATAAATAGCCTTTCCATCTTACCATGAAAATGGTTACGTTAGTGCAGCCAGAAGTGGATGTCAAAGGCACTGTCTTTTATAGAAAACGAGCAGCATGAATATAGTACTCGCCTTGCCATATGCCTTTGCACATGTAATAAGTGGATATGACGTTCCCGGATAAATTGAATTTTCTTATTTGTACCATATATGTTAAGCAAGTCCCTCTTCTTTTGTCTAAAAAGGTATTGGTAGAAATACCATATAATGTTCTTGCACAAGTTGGAGTGTATTATGTATAGTATTATCGTTTATGCAATGATCGGATTTGATTGGACAGTAGTGAAATTCTTTTGGTATGTATTCTTCACGTTCTTCACCCTGCTATACTGCACTCTTTTTGGAATGATGACTATGGTGGTGACTCCTAATGTCGAGATTATTGCAATCATTGCTGCTGCACTTTTTGCATTATAGAATATGTTTTTTAGGATTTTTATGATCCCTCAACGAGTAAGTTCTTTGATACTCTTCGGCATGTATATACACTCTAGACAAGCATGAAAATGTATGTAATGGTTAGGCAAGCCTTTTTTCTATTTAATTTGTGACTACAAAAAATGTCGGTCTGGTGGAAATTATATTGATAGGTATATCTTTTCTTTATAATATTTTTACATTTATTTTTTGCTTAAGCGAGGTAAATTAAGAAATACCAAAAATCACTATCACACAATTGTCAAAAGTGGTCGCTTTTTTATGATCGGTAATAGTTGCCATATTAATATGCATGAATTGTATTATATAGTAGATTGTATATGCACATATAAGAATCATTTGGTGACAATGATGCACGTCAAATTTCCAAACACATGTTTAATTAAATTTCCTTTAGTTCAAGCATTTGTGTTCAAAATGCGCTATCGTTATTTCTCCGGTCATTATCTACTCGGCACTCACCTTCACCAACAAATCTAGTATCACTCTTCATTTCTTCATCAAATTTTAAATTTTGCTCATATTTACAAAGACTGTGTGCTCGTATGTATCATCTGAGGTGTATTGTTCTATTCTTACTCCTCAAGGTTTCAGGTCTATTGTTCTATTTAGATTCCAAAATTTGTCTATATAATATAGATTGATGTTCTCATGTATACTTTTGATTATATTACATGAAATGTATACTATCAATCATGAAGCAGCTTTGAAAGGAAAGAAAAATCAAGAAGGATGTGATGTATACTAAAGAACCAAATAAACACAATGCAACTAAGGAAAGAAACAAAGAACATTGATTGGTAAAAATATATAACATTGGGAATTTTTGTGGTGTGAATATGAGGAGATACCTGAACCTTTAAAGGAATAGAACATTAAAATTTAGTAATATTGATGGGAAGTTTTATATGTGCATGTGAATTTTTTTTTTTTTTGTCAGGCATGTGAATTTTATAATGTTAACTAATATATATATATAATATGATCCTTTGAATAGCGTGAAGCCTGTATTTTTCCTCTGTATAGAATATAAGTAAATAACCTATAACAAGTCAATAATTCCTGCAAAGAGGCCGACACACTTAAAGAATAAATCTATTGTCAAAATTTTGTATTAAAATAAGTTTGCAATATTCCATAGACTCTAAGTCTAAGGAATAGATATCAACTATTCGTGTGCTCTAGTACTCCTGTGTCATTGTAGTATTACTTTCATGACTTAACATTGGCTGGGTCTTTCCCTTTATAAACTCATTAGTAGGCTGTATTGCATCTCTATATCAATCATAATGAATGTTGCATGAGTTCCTCCCAAAGAAAATTGTGTCAAGATAAATGTTCACCGCTTTTCATCAGAAGGTCCTCTTCCAAATGGCAACTCCAACGGGGTTGGTGTTCTCATGAATGCACATGGCAGGAAACTGTGGGAAGCTTGTGGCCTTAAGCATCACGACTAATGTCAAGGAGGTCATGTGGGGAATACAATCGGAGCCGCCAGATGTGTTGAACTGGGTTTTCACAAGGTACACATCGATTGAGACTAATGACTTCCTAGCTTTCAGTGTTATCTGATATCAAGAAGAAATGGTCATCGAAATGACTTAGTAGAAGTCATGACTAGGTTTAACACAATCCTTGCAAATAACTTCAAACTTGGCAAAACAGATCGCATCGTCACTCGAGTCCCAGGAAGATAAAATGCTGCGCAGCTGAGTAAATGGCTATGTATGGTCGGGAAAACCTTCCGGTCTTTGCAGCAGTCCCTGCTCAAGCACTACAAGAAAAGAGGTCATTTTCGGCCGTCAAATTCTAGTAATAAATAGCCGCTTTTCTTGTAGTGAAGGAGGATGAGGGCGTGTTCTAAATCTTTTATTCTATTTTTCCTCAATTTCTAGGATTTCACTACTTATTGGCGTTTTTATATTTGAAATTCCCGGCAGAAATTGAAAGGTGAGACTATTAATCATTGAACTATATCATTTCGGTTTGGTATTTAATTTGTGACTACAGAAAATGCTGGTCTGGTGTAGATATGTCCTTTCTTTTTAATAATTTGCATTTATTTTATGCTTCAGCCACGTAAACTGAGACCAAAAATCACTATCGGAGAAATGTCAAAAGTTGTCGCTTTTTTATGATCATTAATAGTTGCAATATTAATATGCATGAATTTTATTATATAGTAGATTGTATATGCACATATAAGAATCATTTGGTGACAATGATGCACGTCAAATTTCCAACACATGTTTAATTAAATTTCATATGTATGTCTTTTCTTTTTGATATTTTACATTTATTTTTTTCTTCAGCCAAGTAAATTGAGCAATACAAATATTCACAATGGGACAAATGTCAAAAATCGTCGCTTTTTTATGATATGTAATATTTGCCATATTAATATGCAGGAATTGTATTATATAATAGAATATTATACATGCACATATAAGAATCATTTGGTGAAAATGTTGCAGGTCAAATTTCCAACACATGTTTAATTAAATTTTCTTTAGTTCAGGCATTTGTGTTAAAAAATTTCTATCATGTTTCTGCGGTCATTATCTACTTGGCACTCACCTTCACCAACAAATCTAGTATCACTCTTTATTTCTTCATTAAATTTTAAAATTTTCTCATATTTACAAAGATTGTGCGCTGGTATGTACCGTTTGTGGTGTATGGTTCTATTCTTAATCCTCAAGATTTGAGATGTATTGCTCTTTTTAGATTTCAAAGTTTGTGCATGTGTATTTATATGTTAACTAAAATATATCTTAAAAATATATAATATGATCTTTTCAATAAGGCGAAGCGTGTATTTTTGCTTTATACTGAATATAAGTAAATAACCCATGACAAGTCAATAATTCCGGCAAAGAGGACACACTTAGAGATTAAATCTATTGTCAAAATTTTGTATTAAAATATGTTTGCATTCAGTAGACTCTGAGTCCAAGGAATAGATATCACCTATTGGTGTGCTTTAGTACTCCTGCGTCATTTGTAGTAATACTGTCATGACTTAACATTGGCTAGGTCTTTCCATTTATAAACTCAGTATTGCATCTCTGTCTCAATCATAATGAATGTTGCATGAGTTCCTTCCGAAGAAAATTGTGTCAAGATAAATGTTCACCGCTTTTCATCAGAAGTTCCTCTTCCAAATGGCAACTCCGACAGGATTGGTGTTCTCAAGAATGCAGATGGCCGGAGACTGTGGGGAGCTTGTGTCCTTATGCATCACATGACTAATGTCAAAGCCGTCATGTGGGGGATACAATCAGGAGATGCCAGATGTGTTGAACTGTGTTTTCACAATCCATGCAAATAACTTCAAACTCGTCAAAACAGATCGCATTGTCACTCGAGTCCGAGATAAAATGCAGCGTAAGAAATGGCTCATGAAGATGCCATGTTGACAAACCAAGCTCAGGTCCCTTTAGGGGTTGAAGTTTAATATATTATATTTTAATAATTAATAATTTAAAATTATTTTAGTTTTTCAAAATTATTACAAATAATCATTTTTCTAAAACTCTACGCAACACACGTATTTGACTATTGCAACATGAAATGGACATGAATGATTATCATTGTTGTTGGTATGGATTAGTAGTAACATAATTTTGCAACACTCAGTGTTCATAAAATTGCCTAGGCCATCTATGATGTAGTGCTTGAATGTAGTTTTCAGTGGTGTAACATGGCAGCTAATATTGTTAATTTTTGTTTTTCTAGGTAATTTTTAGTGGTAGCTTCTCTTAGGAAGGCATGCCCTCTTCACATGTTATGCTTGTATATGATTGCTGGTTAGGGCTATGGGCTCTGGTGTATTTTTATCTTATTAATGGAATATCCATGTTTATCAGAAAAAAAAAGATAAGGGCTCTAATCTTTAATTAATATTGTATATATTGTGATTCAGTTTTCCTTTAGTGATTAACAATATTTAATAAAAAAAATATGGTGAAATCACCCTGTAATCTACTCATCTTTTAAAATATTAAAGAGTAATGTTTTTTGCATAAAACTATTATACATAATGATGTGCCATATTGCTATCTAAAATATAGTAAAATGAAGTTGTTGAGTGATGGTCGAGGAAACACAGACAATCTTATTAATGTTAATGTCACATCATTTTGTGTAGCCAATTTTGTGCGTGATTTTCCCCAATAATACTACATGTACAAAATTAGGTTCTACATAATGATGTGGAATTGTTAAGCATTAATCACTCCTTGAAACTAGCATTAACAAAGATACAGAAAAATTATTTTATGATTATATGGTTATCTAACACAATTCTTTCCTTTTCGATGTCTATTATTTATTTATAATAATACTAATTTTTAACTATTTATTCTTACTACTTAATAGTTGTAGTAAATAATTTTAATGACAATATATAGTGGCTCTATCGAGAAAATAAAACATATAATTTATGCGTGCGACTATCTAAATATTTAGATTTATTGCAACCATTATTAATTTAGAAATATTCCAATTAGCTACACTCAATATATATATATTTATGTATATATATATATATATATATATATATATATAATTGATTATCTCATGATCTCATCAATAATAATAAAAAAATTATCGCACACGCTTTTTATATCCTCGTCACAGTACTTAAAATAAATAATTAAATATTTATTACGTCACTATAACTTTAATCAAAGCGTAATAATGTTAATTTAACTATTACTCGTGCCTATTTATAAATATTAATTTTTTGTACAATTAAAAAATAAAGTTATTAAATAATAATTACGTACTTGAGAATTTGGGGTTGTTACATCGTCATAGTTATTATTACTTTATCGAGCAAGATTTTGATAGAGTGTACTTGAATTCTTTGGGTGGATATCTAATACTCCCTCTGGTCCTTATTATAAGGCACCAAGACTTTTTGCACACAATTCTATGTGCTTTGACCACCTACTTAAAATTATTTTTTTTTTAATTTCTTTTTTTGAATTAAAATATATATCACATATTTTAATTCAGAAAAAGAAAAATTTAAAAAAAGTAATTTTAAGTAGGTGGTCAAAGCACCTAGAATTGTGTGCAAAAAGTCCTGGCGCCTTATAATAAGGACCAGAGGAAGTATATGATTTTTTTTTCATTGTTATTTTTCTTATCCCGAACATAATCTAAGAAATTTTGATAGAGTATACTTGAATAGGGGTGAGCATTCGGTCGGTCCGATCCAAAACCGGATCAAACCGAATAGACCCAAAATCGAAGTTTGAATTTTTTTTGGACCAAACCAGACCAAAGTTTTATTATGGACTGAACTGGACCGAACAGAAATAATTCGGTTCGGTCCGGACCAAAAGAACCGAAATTATTTTTAAAATAAAAAATTATATTATAAATAAAACTATAATTCATCTTTTATTTTTAAATTTTCATATTAATTAATCACCCACAATTCATTAAAGATATATATAATTAAATTTACAAATTAGATACTATAATTATAACATAAAAGATATATCTAACATAAATATTAATTAAAATCATATATATATATATATATATATATATATATATATATATATATATATTGGTCTATTCGGTCTATTCGGGCCGGACCGAATATTTTTTTACGGACCGGACCGAACTTTATTTCGGTCTATTCGGTCCGGGCCGAATGAACCGAATTTTCAGAAAATTAGGACCGAACCGAATTTACACGATTCGGTTTGGTTTTTCGGTTCCAGTTCAGTTTTACTCACCCCTAATTTTAGGACGGGTATTATACTTTAAGGGGGTATATTCGATTGAGATTTTAAAGGATTTTTTTTCATTAATGAAATCCGAGAATATTCAATTGGGATTATTCAAAATGTTTTAAAATCTTAGGATAGTCAATTGAGATTTTAAATTATTTTACAAAATCTGGTGGTATTCAATTAGGATTGAAAATTATGCTTAAAAATCCTATGGTATTCAATTGAAATTGTTTAAAATCTATTAAAATCTGAATGGTAATGGATTGTTTGGATTTCATAAAATTATGGATTTCGTAGGGATTCCGTTTTTTGAAATCCCACCAAAAAATTAATGTGATTTGGAGGTATTCTGCTTGAATCCTAAAGAATCTCTATAACTCTATTTTATGACATTTTATCAAAAATGCCCATTAAATTTAAATCACATGCAATCCATTAAAATACATATATTAAAAACAATACATTAAAATGTCAACAGAATTGAATACACCGCCAGATTAATCTGTTATATTCTACGAAAATTCATAAATTGTTTATGAATTCAACATATATATATCTCTCTTCTATCAATGAGTAGAAAGATTATATGCATGAAAAAAATATGCAAAAGATTCTCCCTAGCTATAAATTCCATGAACACAGCTGTTTTATTCAATAACTGTGAAATCTCATATACCTTATTATCTTTTTAAACTCATATAAACAATAAAAATACAGCTCATATATGCTATCAGCTGAGAGGCTATATACTTATCTCTTTCATTGTTTAGTTCACAGCAATAACATATTCGCAGTGATGAGTAATTCAAACCAAAATGGTTTAACAAGCCCAATATCTACAGCTCCAGGGAGGCATGGAGGAGCTCCTCAATATTCATTCAATTCTGATGGGTCTTTAATGACCAACGGTGAGCCAGTGAATGGCATCAACAAAACAGTCATTCTTGAAATCCCTAGTGGATTTGATGTCATAAGTTGTGTGGTGCAATTTGCACTGCATTTCGGGCTTGCTGTAACTGTGCTTACTGGCCAGGGACTCATTTCTGAGGTTGATATTGCGTATCCACTCAATGCAATCCCTCCCCCATGCGTTTCTACAAGCTTCCAGATAATTTCGTTTTCTGGGGCTTACCGTTGTTTAAATGCTGCTTC
Organism: Daucus carota subsp. sativus; assembly: GCF_001625215.2. Classification (NCBI taxonomy): domain Eukaryota; kingdom Viridiplantae; phylum Streptophyta; class Magnoliopsida; order Apiales; family Apiaceae; genus Daucus; species Daucus carota. The sequence continues at coordinate 28,785,284 of NC_030389.2, read as the reverse complement.
TGGAAATATTATTAGTTGTTTCCATGTTCAATTTGCAGATGCTGCAGGTAATGTTATGGGAGGACAGATTCTCTCTCAGATGAAAGCAGCAAGTGTTGTTACTCTTGTTCTTGCCGTTTCTACACAAGTCTGATGTTTTAATTCTTATCTCTCTAGTGTTGTTCTGCAGTGCAAGAGATCCACTAGCCATGTACTCTAATAAACTATCCAATTCAAATAAATCATTTTCAAATATTTATTCCTTATGTTTTTTATGATATACAACATTCCTTAATTATTAGTATATTTCATTTGGTATACACACAGAAAATACATATGGAAATCAATTATAGGTTACATAAATATCAATGAATACAATAAGAGAATATGGATTAAGATATATCTGGGGTGGCTTCCCTCAAAATGACTGCGTACGCATCATAAAATTTTGTGCAAATTACAATACTAAACAAACTTTAACTCAGTTTGTTGATTCTTGTATATACACACACCTATATTCTTTGTCCCTGCAATGAAATTAGAGGAGAGGAGGGGAAATTAGGGAATAGAGCAATGATGAAGACATGAGAAATCAGCTGTTTTGAAAGTATCTTATAATTAGTTTTTGCATCTTACCATGAAAATGGTTACGTCAGTGCAGCCAGTGGTGGATTTTAAACGCCAAGTCTTTCATATAAAAAGTGTTGGGTACAGAACTTGAAGAAAACAGAAGATTTTATTTTTCTTAATGATTTACATGTGCTGGTATAACAGTCTTTATATAGATAGACAAAATATCTAGACTCTTCCTAGAATTCATCATTAACTAGATACATAAATAATTTGGAGACTCTTGGTTTCATACACTGAACATTGATCATGACTCTAGGACTAGGACTAGGATATTCTAGATACTTGGTTTATAGGAATTACAAATTATATTTTTAACATCCCCTCATAATTTGTAATTCTCAGCTGATCTCTAAAGTATGCGAAGTTATTACTTGAGACTGACTTTGTGAGTATGTCTGCAACTTGCTCATTTGTACCAATGTAGTCCAACCGAATTTCTTCCTTTTGCAGTACCAAATTCCGAATGAAATGATAACGAAGTTTAATATGCTTGGTCTGACTATGAAAAATAGGGTTTTCAGTTATTGCTATGGCTGAATTGTTGTCGCGGTAAATAATAGTTGGTTCATTCTGGGCTTGCTCCAGGTCAAACAAAATCTGTCTTAACCAAACAGCTTCACATACATGATGTGTCGGTTGAAGAAACATATTCAGCTTCTGTGGAAGCTAGAGGTGTTGTTTTCTGTTTTTTTGATGACCAAGAAATAGCATTTGTTCCTAGAAAGAAAACATATCCAGATGTACTCTTGCCATCATCCAATGATCCTCCCCAATCACTATATGTATACCCAATCAGCCTATTATCTTCATTATAAACATACTTGAGACCATGACTTTTTGTACCCTTAAGATAGCGTAGAAACCGTTTTCCAACTGCATAGTGTATACGACTTGGATTATGCATGAATCTTGAAAGAAGGCTGACTGATTGTACAGTATTTGGGTACAGAACTTGAAGAAAACAGAAGAATTTGGGTGTATTGTTCTATTTAGATTCCAATGTTTGTCCATGTAATATTGAGAAGAAATAATACCAAAAATCACTATCGGAGAAATACATTGTGAGAAATACCAAATATTATTATAAGAGAAATGTCAAAAGTCGTCGCTCTTTTATGATTGGTAATAATTGCCATATTAATGTGCATAATTGCATTATATAGTAGATTGTATATGCATATATAAGAATCATTTGGTGACCATTATGCAGGTCAAATTTCCAACACATGTTTAATTAAATTTGTTTGCTTGAGGCATTTGTGTTAAAAATCTCCTATCGTTATTAATATTGTGGTCATTATCTACTTAGCACTCACCTCTAGTATCACTCTTTATTTCTTCATCAATTTTAAACTGTGCTCATATTTACAAAGATTGTGTGCACGTATGTATCGTTTGAGCTGTATTGTTCTTTTCCTAATTCTAAAGATTTCATGCGTATTGTTCTATTTAGATTCCAAAATTTGTCCATATAATATGGATTGATCTTTTCATGTATACTTTATATTATTTTTAAAGTTACATGAACTATTTCTAATAATTCTCTAGAAGAGAAAATGTGCAAAGAGCTTCAGAGATATATAAGCACACTCCAACCAAGGAAAGAAACACAAAGCATTGATCGGTAAAATCATATTATAACATTGGGAAGTTTTGTGATGTGAATATATATGAACAGACCCTGCATCTTTTTTATCTCTCCCGCATTGTTTTGTTATTTGTATAAGTATTTTGCATTGACGACGATATTTTTTCGGATTGACCCACTACTTTTTTTCTGTACAAAAGAATCCTGTCTAATTCACTAATTCGTGGGAAGAGACTGAACTTTTGTATTTGAAAAATGTTTCGGGGGGGATCTCCGAAGTGGATGTCGGTTGATAAAGGAACTCCCGATCGTAATTTCCGGTATGAATACTACGCCCGACCTTCAATTTGTGATTGGTTGTAAAACTCCGAACCCTTTAAAGGAATAGAACATTTTGAAGATTACATGCATTAAAATTCATTAATATTGATAGGAGGATATATATGTGCATGTCTATTTGATAATGTTAACTAAAATATATCTTAAAAATATATAAATATGATCTTTTCAATAGCATGAAGGCTGTATTTTTCCTACGTATAGAATTTAAGTAAATAACCTATAACAAGCCAATAATTCATGCAAAGAGGACACATTTAAAGAATAAATTTATTGTCAAAATTTCGTATTAAAATATGTTTACATTCAGTGTATTAGACTCTGATTCCAAGGAATAGATATAATGTATTCCTGTGAAGTACTGTTTGTCATTTGTAGAAATGTTAGGCAAGTCGTTTTCTTTTCTCTAAAAAAGTATTGGTAGAAATACCATATGTTCTTGCACAAGTTGGTGTGTATAGTATTGATTTGGTATGTATTCTTCACACATTCTTCACCCTGCTATACTGCATCCTCTTTTACTTTTTTTCTGGAATGATGACTGTTGTGGTGACTCCAAAAGCCGACATTGCTGAAATCATTGCTGCTGCATTTTTTGCATTACAGAATATTTAGGATTTTTATTATCCCTAGGCCAGTAAGTTCTTTGATACTCTTTAGCATGTATATACACTCTAGAGAAGCATGAAAATGTATGCAATAGTTAAGCAAACCTTTTTTTCTATTTAATTTTGACAACAAATGTTGAAACGATATTCATATGTATGTCTTTTATGTTACATATTTGATGATGTCACAGGTATCTAACTTGTTTAGTGTGCAGAAGCAAATATCAGAGTTTAGCTGGAAATCAGAGTTTAACGACTGCCAGCTGGATCAGAGTTTAAGCAATGATCAGAGTTTACAGGCGGCTGATTTTCAGGAGCATATCTGACTAAGTAAGGAAGATAAAGATCAAGAGAGATTGTGCAGATCAGGACAGCAGAAGGATAGCTACTAATAGATTATTTTAGGAAGCAGATAATTGTAAATCAATCAGTAGATATCATGAAACTGTGTATATAAACACAGCTTAGGGTTTACTCTAGATGAGTTATCAATTGAATATCATTCGTGTAACCTAGCAGCTCTTAGTGATAAAATATAAATCACTAAGAGATTATTTGTAAGCTACTGTGATTTGTTAATAAGAGTTTAGTTGAATTATTCTCTTATACTTGTGTTTTGTCTTTGACTGTGTTCACTATATTATCTTATATAGTGAGTTTATTCGGCCTAACAAGTGGTATCAGAGCCAGCTCTGTTGATATACCTACAGTGAGATCTTAATCACACAGTCATGTCTGAGAAATCACAAAACAGTAGATATGAGTCACTTAGGGTTCCGGTCCTCAGGGCATCTGAATATTCTGTGTGGAGAGTAAGAATGATCATGTTTCTGGAATCAACAGATCCAGAATATCTAGATAGGATTTATGATGGTCCACACATGCCAACAAAGCTTTCTGTTGCAGTGGGAGATGAACCCTAGAAGATGGTCCCTAAAGAAAAGAAGGACTATACTCCAGAGGACATCTCATCAATTAGTAAGGATGCAAAGGTGAAGCATTTGTTGCATAGTGCTCTAGACAATGCCATGTCTAACAGGGTAATTGGATGCAAAACTGCAAAGGAGATATGGGATGCTTTGGAAGTCAGATGTCAAGGAACCAAAGCCATCAAAAAGAACAGAAGAACCATACTTACTCAAGAGTATGAACACTTTGATTCAAAATCTGGTGAATCACTGACTGATCTTTATGACAGGTTTGTCAAGCTGCTGAATGACTTGTCTCTTGTGGATAAAGAATATGATTTGGAAGATTCAAATCTCAAATTTCTACTTGCTCTTCCTGAAAAGTGGGATTTGAAGGTAACCACTATAAGAGACAACCATGACCTTGAAGAGATGTCTCTGGATGACATCTTTGGAAGGTTGAAAACTCATGAACTTGAAATGGAGCAAAGAAGCAAACGACATGGTGGGAAACCCAAACCAGTTGCTCTAAAAATTCAAGAAGAAACAGTTGTGAAAAGCAAGGGAAAAGCTCATGTCAAAAAGTCTGATACTGAGTCATCAAACTCTGATGATGACTCAGACTCTGATATATCTTCAGACTCTGATGACAGTGATACTGAGATGATGCAGCTGGCAGCACTGATGGTAAAAAGCTTCAAGAAGATGGCTTACAAGAACTTCAACAAAGGGAAGAAGTTCTCAAGGAAAGACAGAAACTCTGATAGGAAGGTCTTCAAAAGGAATGAAGGCAAAGAAGAAAAATCTGGAAAATCTGATAAGTCTAAATACACCTGCTTCAATTGTGGAGAGAAAGGCCATTTTGCAACTGAGTGCAAGAAAGCTAAGAAAGAAAAGGAACAGGCCTTTATCACAAAGAAAGGAAGCTGGGCAGACTCATCAGAATCAGAGGAAGAAGTCAACTATGCCTTGATGGCAAACATGGACAACAGCACTGAGACTGTTGAAACTAAGGTACCTCATTCCACTCTTGCTTTTGATACTGAGGATATAACTGAGTTAAGATTGTTTCTTAAAACTCTGCATGTTAGTTATAGAGATCAGACTTTAGAAAATGACAGACTAAAATCTGAGATCTTAGATGTTAAAAAAAGGAATGATTATCTTGAAAAGGAACTAGTTCAGATGCTAGAAGTTCAGAAGGAAAGAGATGATTCTATCTTTGTTAAAAATGAACTCTTAAAGAAAAATGCTTCTCTTGAATCATAACTTATTAAGGAAAAAGAGATAATCAGAACTTGGACTAACTCAGGGAAGACTACTCAGAATATCTTAGAAAGTGGAAACTGGAAAAAAGGGTTAGGTTACTCTGATAAAAATGAAGCTGAGTCATATAAACAAGAAACCATTAAAATTGAAAAACCTAGGGTAGTTCCAGTAAGATTTGTTTCAGAATCAAAGACTCAGGACAAATCAAAGACTGATATACCTAAACAGGTTAACATTGGTTTGATGACTCAGAAACAGCTTAAGCATAAGCTCAAGGAGGTTAAGAAAGAAAACATGATTAAGGAACCTAGGAAAAATAGGAATGGAAAGGTTGGAATAAACAAAAGCAACAGTTACATGCCTATTCCAAATGCTCCTAGGAAAACTTGTCATAATTGTGGTAATCCTAATCATCTTGCTTCTTTTTGCATGAAAAATAAGGACATAAATGCTATGTCTCCAAAATCAGAAGTTAAGACTAGGAATACTAGATTTAGACCAGAGAATCCTTGTTTTCATTGTGGTAGTTTATGGCATTCCATTTACACTTGTAAGGAATACCATAGTTTATATTATGATTATTATGAATTGAAACCTTCTTTGAAGAAAAAGATTGATTCTCCTAGTTCAACATCTGTTAAAAAGTCTGTTAGCACAAACTCTGATTTAAACTCTGATAAATCTTCCGCTGCTAGTGTTAACAAACTTAACAAGAACAAAGGATCCAAGCAAGTCTGGGTCCTTAAAACTAATCATTAGTTGTGTATGTGATTGCAGGGCAACAGGAAGAACATCCTAGTTCTGGACAGTGGATGCTCAGGACATATGACAGGAAATAAAGCCCTGCTATCAGACTTTGTGGAGAAGGCTGGCCCAAATGTTTCTTATGGAGATGGCAACATAGGGAAAACTTTGGGATATGGCAATATCAATCTTGGAAATGTCATCATTCAATCTGTAGCTCTGGTCTCAGGACTTAAGCACAATCTGCTGAGCATAAGTCAAATCTGTGACAGAGGATATCATGTTGATTTCCTGGAGGAACACTGTGAGGTTATCAGTAAAACCACTGGAAAAATTGTTCTAAAAGGATATAGACATGGGAACATCTATGAAGCAAAGCTATCTTTAAACTCTGAAAGCTCTGCAATCTGTCTACTTGGCAGAGCCAGTATTGAAGAAAGCTGGAACTGGCACAAGAAATTATCTCACCTGAACTTCAATAATATAAATGAGCTTGTGAAGAAAGATCTTGTGAAAGGACTTCCAAAATCAGTTTTTACTCCAGATGGACTCTGTGATTCCTGTCAGAAAGCAAAACAGAGGAAGTCTTCATTTAAAAGTAAAACTGAGTCCTCAATTCTTGAGCCATATCATCTGCTTCATGTTGATCTTTTTGGACCAGTAAATATAATGTCCATTGCAAAGAAGAGATATACTCTGGTCATTGTTGATGAATTTACCAGATATACATGGGTATATTTTCTACACAGCAAGGATGAGACACCATCTTTATTGATTGAGCATGTCAGACAGCTGAACAAAATCTCTAAAGATGCAGTAAAGATCATCAGAAGTGATAATGGCACTGAGTTCAAGAATTTTAAAATGGAGGAGTTCTGTAAAGAAAATGGCATTAAACAGGAATTTTCAGCACCTGGAACACCTCAACAAAATGGTGTTGTAGAAAGGAAGAACAAAACTCTGATTGAAGCTGCTAGAACCATGTTGGAGGAAGCAAAGTTACCAACCTACTTCTGGGCTGAAGCTGTGCAATCTGCTTGTTTCACACAGAATGCAACTCTGATTAACAAGCATGGAAAAACTCCATTTGAAATGGTCAAAGGCAGAAAACCAAATCTCAAATACTTCCATATTTTTGGATGTAAATGTTTTGTTCTGAAAAATCATCCTGAACAGCTAACCAAATTTGATTTAAAAGCTGATGAAGGAATTTTTGTTGGTTATCCTTTATCAACAAAAGCCTTCAGAGTTTACAATCTGAGAACAAGGGTAATCATGGAATCCATTCATGTGTCCTTTGATGATAAGAAAATTACTGGAATGGAAGATTTTGAAGATCATGAGCAACTGAGATTTGAAGATGAAGATGCATTCTCTGATTCCATAAACTCTGACTCTGAGACAACATCAGAACATGTCACTTCAACTCATCAACCTCAAGCACATGTTGAGGGGGAGCACTTTCAAAATGAAAATCTGGATGAAAATGTTGCAGACTCGGCAGAAAACTCAAACTCTGATTCTGACTCCTCAAACTCTGATCATTCTACAGCAGAGAATCATGAGAACACATCTTCAGGGGGAGCATCAGAAACTCAGAATGCTCATGGAGATAGCATGAATTATGGGGGAGAGGCATCAGAGAATCAGAATGATACTGGCATGAATTATGGGGGAGGATCTAGTTCCAGAAATCAACTGCCACATGAAAGGAAGTGGACAAAGTCTCACACACCAGATCTGATCATTGGAGATCCAGATGCTGGAGTACAAACCAGAACTGCAACAGCAAATGAGTGTTTATTCCATTCCTTCCTATCTCAGACAGAACCAAAGAAAGTGGAAGAAGCTTTAAAGGATGCAGACTGGGTAACAGCAATGCAGGAGGAGTTAAATGAATTTGAGAGAAATAAAGTCTGGACACTTGTACCAAGACCAAAGAACAGATCAATAGTTGGTACTAAATGGGTGTTCAGAAACAAAACTGACAGTGATGGAGTAATCACAAGAAATAAAGCCAGACTGGTAGCCAAGGGATATTCTCAACAGGAAGGAATTGACTATGATGAGACCTTTGCTCCAGTTGCCAGATTGGAAGCAATCAGAATTTTCTTGGCTTATGCAGCACACAAGAAATTCAGAGTTTACCAGATGGATGTAAAGAGTGCTTTTCTCAATGGGGAGCTGGAGGAAGAAGTATATGTTGAACAACCTCCGGGATTTGTGGACACAAAATTTCCAGATCATGTCTACAGATTGGATAAAGCACTGTATGGACTAAAGCAAGCACCAAGAGCATGGTATGAAACTCTGGCTCAATTTCTTTTAGACAGTGGTTTCAACAGAGGTACAATTGACAAAACTTTATTCTATCTCAACCATGGTAATGATCTGCTTTTAGTTCAAGTTTATGTAGATGATATCATTTTTGGATCTACTAATCCTAAACTCTGTGAGAGATTCTCAAAGCTTATGCAGTCCAGATATCAGATGAGCATGATGGGAGAAATGAGCTATTTTCTGGGACTTCAAGTCAAACAGACTGATGAGGGTATTTTCATTAATCAGTCTAAATATACCAGAAACTTGCTAAAGAAATTTGGCATGCAGGATAGCTCAGCTGCTACCACTCCAATGGCAACTGCCACTAAGTTAGATAAAGATACTGGTTCACCAGTAGAAATTACTAACTACAGAGGTATGATAGGCTCACTACTATATCTGACTGCTAGTAGACCTGATATCATGTTTGCAACCTGTCTCTGTGCAAGATTTCAAGCAGATCCAAGAGAACCACACCTTGTAGCAGTCAAAAGGATTTTCAAATATCTCAAAGGAACAGTTGAGATGGGACTCTGGTATCCCAGAGAATCAGACTTTACACTGATTGGTTACTCTGATGCAGATTTTGCAGGATGCAAAATAGACAGAAAAAGCACAAGTGGAAGCTGTCAATTTCTTGGAGGAAGACTGGTTTCCTGGTTCAGTAAGAAACAAAAGTCAATTTCTACATCCACTGCAGAAGCAGAGTATATTGGTGCAGGAAGCTGCTGTGCTCAGATTTTATGGATGAAGAATCAATTACTGGACTATGGGTTAACTTTGAATCAAATTCCTATTTATTGTGATAACCAAAGTGCTATTGCTATGACAGGAAATCCAGTACAGCATTCCATGACCAAGCATATCAGCATAAGATATCATTTTATCAGAGAGCATGTGATGGAAGGGACAGTAGAACTTCATTTTGTCCCAACAGATCAGCAGTTGGCAGATATCTTCACCAAACCTCTGGCTGAAGCAACATTTACAAGGCTTGTAAACGAATTAGGGATGATCTCTGGTCCTCTCTAAACTCTGATACATTGTATGATTATATATCTGTTAGTAATTGTTGATAATTTGATCTGAAACTGCATCTGTTACTCTCTGATCTAAATTCTGATGATTATGCACTGATATGACAAACTCTGATATTTAAACTCTGACCCGACAAACTCTGATGTCTTAAATTTTCACTGATGAAGCATATTCCTGTGTATAATATGTTGCAAATACCTGAATTAGATCATGAAAAACTCTGGAGTCTAATTTTTGAGACATTACATATGTGGAAATCCTTGCTACACAAAACATGATTAAATTTGTTACTTAGACTGCCTCACTTCTTGAAAATTAGATAAGTACTCAGTGAAGAATTTGCTTTACTCCCCTCATGAGCTAAGAGTAATTAGGTCTTAGACATGGATCACAAATTTGGTTCCTCTCAGAAAAGAAAAAGAAAAGACAAGAAAAGAAAAGAAAAGAAAAGAAAAGAAAAGAAAAGAAAGATATTTCAGGTACTCCTTTGAGATCTTAGAAATTCTGTGAAAGGGAAGATCCATGTGCACTGCTGGTATTAAGCAAAATGCATCAGAAAATTGTATTTTTCTTGGTGACCTTTCACATTTTCTGATTACTGGAGAAATACACTGAAACAAAAATCTGATGAAGGTTATGACTCACTTACCCTGAGAAGTTTCCTTTCAGAAGATACTTGTCTTACAAACGAGAGAAACTTTAAACTCTGATCTAATATGTGAGACACTCGGCTTATGAGATGGTTAAAGCATCTTCTGTACAACTGATTCTTTCTAATTTTACTCAAGAAATTTGTCAATCTCTGTTACAATTAGAATAATCATGACAACACACACCTCACATTCCATATCTGTGATTAACAAAAATTAATGACATTGAGTGATTTTTGATTAAGTTCAAATAATTGTTTGCAAACTCTGAGGAAAATTTGGTTGCCAGATTTTCCTTATCTCTAATCAGTGCAAAAATTTTCTGACTAATCATTGTTTTGTCTCATAATCTGCCATTTATTTAAACTCTGGTCAATAGTCAAACTTTTGATTCAAGTCGGAGTTTAAAATAAATGAATTTTGGTCAGGTGAATATTAGATTTAATTGTCAAACGGTACAAAATCCGTTTGAATTCTTGAGTGGAGAAAAACACGGTGAATAATTGTGTTTTCTCGGTAATTGGTGCACAGTAATACATGATTACACTCCACTACCGCTTACTCTGACCACTGTGCATCTGCCACGTGCCCCACTAACGCCGAGATCAGAATTTCGTGTATACACTCACATATATCGATTTTAAATGTTTAACTCTTCACTTTTCACACACGATTTTTACTCTCTCTCTCTCTAAAACCCTCTTCTCATTTTCTCACCAGCATTCTGTCGAACACCTTACCTGCATTACCTAAAACTCTCATTTTCTTTTCAGAAATCATGTCGACAACTGCTTTTGAGTTTGATGGAGCAAAGTTTGTCACCAACAATTACTCAGCTATTCTGGATAACGATGAAGCCCCAAAAGAGTTTCATCTTATTCAAGATTTCTTGGCTCACAGTGAGCTGATGTATGCTCTGACCCAGCCAGAGCTAATCTCTCCTTCTCAGGTTCTCACCTTCTGGAGGACAGCAAATTACGATGATGGAGGTGAAAATGGTTCTCCATCTCTCACCTGCGATTATGAGGGCCAAGAGTATGTTGTTTCACCAGCAACTGTTAGGAAGGCTCTTCATCTTCCTGAAGAGAAGAAGTATGATGCTTCAGTACCCACTCAGACTTTGCGAGACATGATGATTTTTCTTGGGTATTCTGCTAGCACGGACAAAATGGGGGAACTTAAGCGTCCACACCTCTGCAAGGAGTGGAGCTTTTTCTATGACTGCATAACCAGGGCTTTTGGCAACAAGTGCAGCAATTTTGATGCCATTCCCATCTTCAGTCAGCAGATCGGGTATTCTCTGATCCACAATCTCAAATTTGATATTGCCACATCTATCTTGAGATTTATTGGTGATAGGAGAAATGAAAATATGAATATTGTCTATTATGCTAGATTTTGTCAGCTTATATTTTCTTACTGCTTCCCTGATGTGCCTATTCCTGAAAATGGAAATGAACTCCCATTTAAGGTCACCAAAAGAGCTTTTACTGATCTGATTAAGAAAGATAGTAAGAAGACCAATGTACCTGTATTTGCTATTCCTGTGACTGTACAGGATAAACTGAAAGTAGCTTTACCTGACAAGTATGAAGCTTTATTCTCTGATGAGAATATCCCACAGCCTCCATCTCCTGCTCATGAACTAGTTGCAAAATCTGACCCCAAACCAACCTCTGGTTCTTCCCAACAAGGACCAGTTGAAAAATCTTCACCAAAAAGGATACTCAGATCCACCAAATCCCCAACCAAACCCTCACCTCCTCCCAGAAAAAGAAGATTTCTACAGAAAATTTCAGACTCGGAATCAGATGAAGAAATTCCTCCTCCTCCACCAGCAAAGAAACTGAGAAAGAAAATCAAGCCAACCACTGTTACTGATCTGACTGTGGAGCCACCTCAGTCAGAGGATCCTGAACAAGCCTTGATTCCATTCTCTGATCAATCTGCAGAGCCAATATTGATTGAACCTCTTTCTGCAATGCCACTTGACACAATTGCAGCTGACAAACAAATGTCAGAGTCAACTTATGATCACAATGATCAGATAGAGGGAACCAAGTCTGTTGAAGAAAGAATTGCAGCTGATACTCATATATCAGAAAGACCCTCTGATGCTCCAAGCAAATCAGAGGATGCACAGATAGAAATGGTCCTCCAGCTAATTCAGGATTCTCTGGTTCAACCTGAAGATATTATTGCAGCTCCTGCTCAGGAGATTCACATGGCTGAAAACTCTCATGCAGCTACTGAAACTCTGGAGTCACATACTCTGAGTGTTTTTCTTGACAACATTGATGATGATGAAGTAACAGAAGTTACATCAACTCCCATTCAAGCTCCTGGTCTACATTCTATAATCTCTGAGCCAGTCAGAGAAACTACACCAGAAAGGGTTGATTCCCCAATTAAGGCACTGTCACCAGTCAGGGAATCCTCTCCTTCTATAGCTCCTGCAGTTCCAGGTTCCCCACTTCCATCCTCTGAGCCTACCAGAAGAAGAATCTGTCACTTATCTTATAATCACAGGATGTGCAGAGCTACACCTCCTTCTGTTGAGGACAGACTCACTTCTATTGAGGCCACTCAAAGTTCAATGCAGTATACTCTGGCGGATTTGAGTACCTCAGTGGCCCAGCTGGTTCAGGTTCTCACCTCTGCTGATGTCAAAAAGGGGGAGAAAACATCCAAAGACAAATGCAAACCTGATCAGCAAATGAAAAGGAAAAAGCCAGATGATGATGAGGAAGAAAAAGGGGAGATGAACAAACAGCAAAAGCTGCTGCAGATCAAAGAAACAAAGAGGAATAGTAAAGAAGCAGCAAGCTCTGAGAGACCACCCAGAGAATCTCAAAAACAAAAATCTGTGGAATTGACTGTCATGACTCAAGCTCAGAGTATAAGTAAAGCAATCAGAGATTCAAATGCTATATCTAAAGAGATAAATCTTGTGAACTCTGAGGTGGAAAAGAAGAAAGAGAAATTGATTGCTGAAGCTAACAAGTTGATTGAAGCTGGAGACCCTGAGTCTCAGAAATTTTGTCAAACTCTGAAGTTCAGAGGCAGAGAAACCACTCTTTTCTATAAATCTCCTTCCTTGCAAGCAATTGATGAAGCCATGGCAAGGAAAATATTTGAAAAAGAAAATCCAGGAGTAGATATTGAGGCCATCAGACTTGAAGAAGAAAGATTGGCTGCTGAGAAGAAGAAGATCAGCAAAACAAAATCTGATGAGCAAAAACGGATTACTGATCCCTCACAAGAACAGAAGATCCCAGAGAAAAAGGGAATATTAATCAGTGAGGTGAACTACACTGATATCAACAGACCAAGAACCAGATCTCAAACTCTACTTGAGTCTGATTCAAAAGTCAAAGGAAAGAAACCAGTTGATGAAGTTCCTCCAGTTCCTACTGTGCCAAAGAAGTCAAAAATTACATTAGCACCAGAGAATCCTACTAAGAGGATGATCAAGCTGAGCAAGAATGTACACATAATTGCTAATGTCTCTGATCAAGAAGAAGAAAAGGAAGCTGGATTGGTCAGAAGAAGAAAAGGTGAATTTAAGTCAATTCCTGAGAAAACTTTAACCGCTGACATTGCTCAAGTTAAAGCTCCAGTAACTGAAGAAAGGATTGAAGACACCAAAGTTTCCTGGTTGAAATTAAACTCTGAGAAGACTCAAGATCATCAGAAGAAGAAGAGTTTATATGGGAGTCTTGGTACAAGTTTATACAAGGAAAGCCCAATGCTCACCAGAGTAAGAACTTATGGAACCAGAGGGAAGTAAGCTTATGACTCAACTGGTCTTGGTCACAGAAAAGAAAAGATTCAAACAGGCTCAGCAACTACTTTCAGAGATCCTTATCCTCTGACTGAAAAAGTAGGAGAAGCTGTTACACAGAAGGATCTTGACAATGTTGAGTCAGTACGGATTTTGATGGACACTCATGATGGGCCAGAAGATAAAGAAAAGATTGCTATAATTCTGGAATCTGGCAGAGTGTATAGAATATCAGAAGCTGATTTATTGCTGAAATCTCTGAGAGAGCTGGAACATTTTCACTACATGTTGGAGATCGAGAATGAAGCTACTCAGAGGTGGTCAGATTTGATGAAGAGAACAATCAGTGAAAAGAGAAGATTCTATGGAGTAAAGTCTGATGAGGAATACATTCCACAAATAGCTCAAGATGATGGTTCTGAAATTAGCATGGAAAAGAATAGCTCTGTGATGGAGACTATTGCAAACACCAGAATCTTGGGTTATAACAATGAAGCAGACAGGCCTAGAGTTATTCAGCTTGGAGAAGCAATGAAGAGAAGCAAAGTGAATGCTTTGAGAGCAGCTATCTATCAGACTGGGGATGAAACTGAAAAACTCAGAAATGTCAAAGCCCAGATGATCCAGACTTTGAAGCTGAAGGAAGAAAATCTGATCAACCAGTTTGTCAGAGAAAGCTATGGATATAGGTTGATTTGATAGATAGTTCTGCTGGTTCTGTAAGTCGTAAATAGTCTGTGAATTATTTATGTTATGCATTTGTCCTTGATTGTTTTTGACATCATCAGTAAATATATAGAACTTGTTCATTCTGTCTAATGCACAAGTTGGGGGAGATTGTTACATATTTGATGATGTCACAGGTATCTAACTTGTTTAGTGTGCAGAAGCAAATATCAGAGTTTAGCTGGAAATCAGAGTTTAACGACTGCCAGCTGGATCAGAGTTTAAGCAATGATCAGAGTTTACAGGCGGCTGATTTTCAGGAGCATATCTGACTAAGTAAGGAAGATAAAGATCAAGAGAGATTGTGCGACAGCAGAAGGATAGCTACTGATTAGATTATTTTAGGAAGCAGTTAATTGTAAATCAATCAGTAGATATCATGAAACTGTGTATATAAACACAGCTTAGGGTTTACTCTAGATGAGTTATCAATTGAATATCATTCGTGTAACCTAGCAGCAGTGGCGGACCTACAGTATAGGTTATGGGGGCATGGGCCCCCAGTCAATTCTCAGCCCATCATGTCTAGTGTCCAGTACACACAGCCCATGTCTAAGTGTCCGGTACAGACAAATATCGCTGCTAGTATTAATAGTGTGAACGTATCATGTACATATTTATTAGTAAAGCCCAGCCCATCAAATCACATCAACTATAAAGTGGATCAGTTATAAATTGGATTAGTTTATAATAAGATAAAGTGATGTACTCTCTGATAAATCAGTTTTCATCATAATACATTGTTTTTTTAAAAAAATTGGTTGATTATTGTGCCCCCAATGAAATTTATTCCTGGGTCCGCCCCTGCCTAGCAGCTCTTAGTGATAAAATATAAATCACTAAGAGATTATTTGTAAGCTACTGTGATTTGTGAATAAGAGTTTAGTTGAATTATTCTCTTATACTTGTGTTTTGTCTTTGACTGTGTTCACTATATTATCTTATATAGTGAGTTTATTTGGCCTAACATTTTATTTTTTAATATTTTACTTTTTTTTCCTTCAGCCGGGTAAATTGAGCAATACCAAATATAACTATGGGACAAATGTAAAAAATAGTCGCATTTTTATGATCGGTAATAGTTGCCATATTAATATGCATGAATTGTATATATAGTAGAATATTGTATATGTACATATAAGAATCATTTGGTGACAATGTTGCACGTCAAATTTCCAACACATGTTTAATTAAATTTACTTTAGTTCAGGCATTCGATTAAAAATCTGCTATTGCGGTTATTATCTACTCGGTACTCACCTTCACCAACAAATCTAGTATCACTCTTTATTTCTTCATTAAATTTTAAATTCTTCTCATATTTACAAAGATTGTGTGCTCGTATGTACCGTCTGTTGTGTAGTGTTCTATTCTTAATCCTGAAGATTTGAGATGTATTGTTCTTATTAGATTCCAAAGTTTGTCCATATAATATGGATTGATGTTTTCATGTATATTTTCGATAATTTTTAAAGTTACATGAAATGTTTCAAATAATTTTCTAGAAGAGAAAATGTGCAGAGAGCTCGCAGATAAATCATGGAGCAGCTTTGAAAAGAAAGAAAAATCAAGAAGGATGTAGTTCATTCTAGAGAACCAAATAAACACAATGCAACCACGGAAAGAAACAAAAAGCATTGATTGGTAAATGACATAACATTGGGAACCCGAACCCTTTAAAGGAATTGAACATTCTTAACATTACATGCATTAAAATTCGTTAATAGTGATGAGAGGTTTTATATGTGCATGTGTATTTTATAATGTTAACTAAAATATATCTTAAATATATATAATATGATCGTTTCTACAACGTGAAGCTGTGTATTTTTTCTTTGTATAGAATATAAGTAAATAACCTATAATAAGTAAGTTATTCCTGCAAAAAGGACACACTTAAAAAATAAATCTATTGTCAACATTTTCAATTAAAATATGTTTGCATTCATTGGTGTGCTTTAGTACTCCTGGGTGATTTGTAGTATTACTGTCATGACTTAACAATGGCTGGGTCTTTCCCTTTATAAACTCTCATTAGGAGGCTGTATTGCATCTCTATCTCATGTTGGAATTAATGCACTTTCACATTCATGTATCTCTAGTATTTTCTAGTAAGATTTGTTTTAATTATATTTTCATGAACATAGTATTCAGATCATCTGGGATTCATTGAATCTGATATCTACAATTATTCTAGAAACATCTGTAAGGTCATATATATAACATCGTACTTCTTCAGCATGAATATATACAAAATCACAAGTTTCATATAGATATTAAGAGCTCTGCAGTAGCAACTCAATAAAAATTCCTACAAATTAGCATCAGAGCAGTGTTTCGATTCCAAACTGGGATTAAAATAAGAAGTTAAGTATGGCGTCTACTTCAGTTCCTAGTGGTGAGTCCCAGTCATCTTTAATTCCCTTCTTTGATGGTGAAGATTATGACTACTGGAAGATAAAAATGAAGACTATTCTACGGGCTGAAGGCTTGTGGAATATCGTGGAGAAAGGCTTTGCAGAACCTGCTGACGAGGCTAGCTTGACAGAAGCAGAATCAAAGAAAATTGAAGCATTTCGTCGCCAAGATGCCACAGCACTAAGCAAGCTTCAGATGGGTGTCACAAAACTAATTTTTTCAAGGATTTCAAGGGCAAATACGGCAAAAGAAGCATGGGAAATCCTCGAGACTGAATTTCATGGAGATGAGAAGGTGAGAAGTATCAATCTTCAAGCTCTTAAAAAAGATTTTCAGAATCTAAAAATGAAGGATTCTGAAAATATTCAAGGTTATCATGCTCGAGTAATGGAAATTGTGAACCAAATGAGAACTTATGATGATGACATATCTGACCAACATGTTGTGGAGAAAATCTTTATCAGTTTGACGGACAAGTATGAAAATATTGTTGCTGTTATTGAAGAAACTAAAGATCTCAACAAGTTATCATTAAAAGAATTGATGGGTTCTCTCCAAGCACATGAAAAGAGAAGATTTAAACAAACGGAGCAAACAGAGAATGCATTTCAGTCAAAGACAAAGGTGAAGGCGCAACCATTTACAAGGAAGGGTGGTTACAATCAGGAGCAGAAAAAGGCTGATTGGAGTAAAAAGAATGAATATTTTAACAGCAACAAGAAGGTAGAAAACAATGACAGAGGTACAAGCTTTAACTCTAAACTATTCTGCAAAATTTGCAAAAAGACTAGTCATATGACATCTAAATGCTGGTTTAAGAGGAAACCGCAATGTCATTATTGTAATAGATTTGGTCACCTCGAGAAAGATTGCAGATTTAAATTTCAGGAAAGAGCAAATTTTAATGAAGAAAAGGTGGATAACAAAGAGGAAGATTGTTTATTTTATGCGTGTCATTCTAGTCACCATGAAGATAATAATGTTTGGTTCCTCGATAGTGGCTGCAGCAATCATATGTGTGAAAATGAAAATATTTTTGTGCACTGGATACTACATTAAATCCAAAGGTGAGAATGGGAAATGGGACAGTAGCTGAAGCCAAAGGCAAAGGCACAATTGCTGTCAAAACAAAATCAGGTGTAAAATATATTCGTGATGTTCTTCTTGTTCCAGATTTGAAGGAAAATTTGTTAAGTGTTGGATAGCTTCTGGAGCATGGTTATTCTCTTGTTTTTGAGGATAACTTTTGCAAGATTTTTGACAAGAAGAACAACAATCAGGCCATTGCTCAAGTAAAAATGGAGAGCAACAGAAACTTTCCTATAACATTCGACTACAAAGCTTTAAAGGCTGATGTTGTTGAAGAGTCATGGCTTTGGCACAAGAGATTTTGTCACCTGAACTTTCAGGGATTAAAGCTTCTCAAGCAAAGAAACATGGTGGACAGACTACCGGAATTACAAAGTAAGATGGATCCTTGTGAAGGTTGTATCATGGGAAAACATCACAGAATTCCATTTCCTAAAGGGAAGTCATGGAGAGCTAGGAAACGTCTAGAGCTTATACATACCGATATTTGTGGCCCAATGAAGACTCCATCTTTGGGACAACAAAGGTACTTTATCATTTTTATTGACGATTTTACAAGAATGACTTGGATTTACTTTTTGAAGGAGAAGTCAGAAGTTTTCACTGTGTTCAAGAGATTTAAAGCACTTGTAGAAAAGCAATCAGGTTCTAGTATAAAGTGCATTCGAAGCGATAGAGGAGGAGAACATACATCTAAAGAATTTGAAGAATATTGCAAAGACGAAGGAATTTGGAAGCAACTAACAGCTGGATATAGTCCGCAGCAAAATGGAGTTGTTGAGCGGAAAAATAGAACCATTATTGAAATGAGCAGATCCATGATGAATGAAAAAGGGCTGCCAAAAAAGTTTTGGGCAGAAGCTACAAACACGGCTGTATATATCCTTAATAGGTGTCCCACGAAAGCTGTACAGAACATGACACCTTTGGAAGCATGGAGTGGTGAAAAACCTTTTGTAAGTCATTTTAAAATTTTTGGTTGTGTTTGTTATGCCCATATTCCAACAGAGAAGCGTACTAAATTAGATGATAAAAGTACAAAATGCATTTTTATCGGATATAGTCTTGAGACTAAATTAGCATACAGACTTTATAATGTCAAAACTAACAAACTGATTGTTAGTAGAGATGTTTTATTTGATGAAAAAGCAGCCTCGGATTGGAGAGAAAAACAAGAGGACCATATCAGTCATCCTAATTCCTCAATAATAAGTGAAGAATGTGAAGAATGTGAAGAAAGTGGCGAAAGAGAAGTACAAGCTCATACCTCAGAATCTGAATTGGAGGATGATAATGAATCTCCACCAAGAAAATGGAGGCGATTAAGCGACATCTATCAGACCTGTAATTTTGTAGTTGGTGAACCAGAAACCTTTGAAGAAGCAGTGAAGCATGATGTATGGCAACAAGTAATGGAAGAAGAAATGCATATGATTGAGAAAAATAAAACATGGGAGCTGGTAGACAAGCCTGAAGGAAGAGAAATTATTGGTCTAAAGTGGATTTACAAGACTAAGTTAAATCAAAATGGAGAAATACAGAAACATAAGGCGAGACTAGTCGCTAAAGGGTTCACACAAAAGGCTCGTATTGATTTTTCAGAGACATTCTCACCTGTGGCAAGGCTAGAAACTATAAGAACCTTGATTGCTCTTGCAGCACAAAAGAGATGGAATCTCAGCTTGATGTTAAGTCAGCTTTCTTAAACGGAAAGTTGGATGAGGAAATTTATGTTGAGCAACCGCAAGGTTTCGTGGTAGAAGGGGTAGAAAATAAAGTATTAAAACTCAAAAAGGCCCTTTATGGTCTAAAACAATCGCCTCGAACTTGGTACAAAGAAATTGATACTTACCTCTTGAAAAATGGATTTCAAAGAAGTAAGAGTGAGGCAACCTTATATTGTAAAGAAAAATGGAAGCAATATTCAGATTGTGTGTCTCTATGTTGATGATCTCATCTTTACAGGAAACGATGACAAAATGATGCAAAGCTTTAAAGAACACATGAT
The DNA here is from genome assembly GCF_001625215.2 of Daucus carota subsp. sativus. Classification (NCBI taxonomy): domain Eukaryota; kingdom Viridiplantae; phylum Streptophyta; class Magnoliopsida; order Apiales; family Apiaceae; genus Daucus; species Daucus carota. The sequence continues at coordinate 28,765,181 of NC_030389.2, read as the reverse complement.
GAAGGCATATGAGATGAGTGATTTAGGGCTACTTCACTACTTTTCGGGTATCTTCAACATAGTATTCAGATTATCTGGGATTCATTGAATCTGATATCTACAATTATTCTAGAAACATCTGTAAGGTCATATATATTACATTGTACTTCTTCAGCATGAATATATACAAAATCACAAGTTTCATATAGATATTAAGAGCTCTGCAGTAGCAACTCAATAAAAATTCCTACATCTCGATCATAATTATGAATGTTGCATGAGTTCCTCCCAAAGAAAATTGTGTCAAGATAAATGTTCACCACTTTTCATCAGAAGGTCCTCTTCCAAATGGCAACTCGGATGGGGTTGGTGTTCTCATGAATGCAGATGGCAGGAGACTGTGGGGAGCTTGTATCCTTAAGCATCACACGACTAAATCCCTAATGAATGCCATCAGCAAACATTCTGTAAAGGAACCAGTGATTCTTGAAATCCCCAATGGATTTGATGTCATAAGTTGTGTGGTGCAATTTGCACAGCATTTCATGATTTCTATAACTCTGCTTACTAGCCAGGGACACATATTTCTGGGACTTACAGTTGTTTTAATGCTGCTTCTGGACACATTATTAGTTGTTTCTATGTGATCAATTTGCAGATGCTGCCGCTAATTTTATGGGAGGAAGGATTGTCTCACACATGAAAGCAGCAAGTGTTGTGACGCTTGTACTTGCCGTTTCTACAAAAGTATTAGTGATGTACTTGCTGAGTGAAAGAAAGTGAGGATTTCACTTCTTATTGATTAGTGTTTTGAAATTTTGAAATTCACCGCAGTTATTGAAAGGTCTTGCTATTAATTATTGAACTTTATCAATTCGGTTAGGTATCTATAAAGACAGAAATTGAAAGCTTTAACTCACTATGTTGATTCTTATAAAAACACAAGTATATATTTAGTCCACGTAATGCATTCATACACACATATATATATATATATATATATAGAGTTAAGTTCTATGGAGTAAAAAAAATTAGAGTATTGGAGTACAAAGTTTGATAAAATGTAATCTAGTCATCTAAATTTCAATTTTTTTTGTCCAATGATATTCGTAAATATTTGACAACCTGTACATTATGTTCTGCAACATAAACATCATGATCAAATGGTAGAATAATTACTTTTATAAATCATAAGACTCTATGTTCTGCAATATAACTAATAAGCAGAACAATAATCTTAATACTTGTTAAAGTTGAAAGATATTAATGATTAATTGACAATTATGTGCAAGACAACTTATAAATGACAGATTATATAAAAATTTGGATAATCAAAGATATTATATAGGATCAAACTAAAAAATTATGATTTGTACTCCAATACTCCAATGTTTTTATGTACTCCATAGAACTTAACTCATATATATATATATATATATATATATATATATATATATATATATATATATATATATATATATATATATATATATATATGAATATATAAAGGACGATCTCAAGAGGCTAACTACATGATGATGGGGAATTGTTACCCATTAATCACTCCCTTGAAACTAACATTAACAAAGAAAAATAAAAATTATTTTATGATTATGTGGTTATCTAACACTATTCTTTCATTTCCGATGTATATTATTTATTTATATATAATAATACTCATTTTTCACTTTTTATTCTTACTACTTAATAGTTGTAGTAAATAATTTTAATGACAATCTATAGTGGCTCTATAGAGAAAATAAAACATATAATTTATGCGTGCGACTATCTAAATATTTAGATTTTTTGATACCATTATTAATTTAGAAATAATCCAATTAGCCACCCTCAATATATATATATATATATATATATATATATATATATATATATATACACACACATATATATACACATATATATTATTGTGTATCTCGTAATCTCATCAATAATAAAAAAATTATTATCGCACACACCTTTTATTTCCTCGTCATCGCACTTAAAATAAATAATAAAATATTTATTGCCTCGCAATAACTTTAATCAAAGAGTTATAGTGTCAATTTCACTATTACTCGTGCCTATTCATAAATAGTAATTTTTTGTACAATTATAAAATAAAGTTATTAAATAATAATTATGTACCTGAGAATTTGGGGTTATTATCTCTCCATAATTATTTTTCCTTTGTGGAGTATAATCTACGAGATTTTGATCGAGTATATTGTATACTTGAATTCTTTGGGTGGATATCAAATATATGATTTTCTTTATTGTTATTTTTCTTTTTCCCAACATAATCTACGAGATTTCTTTAGAGTATACTTGAATATTTTAGGACGAATATTATACTTTAAGGGGGTGTATTCGTTTAGGATTTTAAAAGATTTTTTTTCATTCATGAAATCCGAGTGTATTCAATTGGGATTATTTACAATCTATTAAAATCTTGGAATATTCAATTGAGATTTTAAATTATGATACAAAATCTGGTGGTATTCAATTAGGATTTCAAATCACGCTTAAAAATCCTATGATATTTAATTGGAATCGTTTAAAATCTATTAAAATCTGAAGGCTGATGGATTCTTTTGGATTAAATAAAATTATGAATTTTGTGGGATTGATTAGTGTTTAAGTTTTTTGAAACCACACTGAAATCAATGAGATTTTGTAGTATTGTGCTTAAATCCTAAATAATATATATCAACTCTATGACATTTTATCAAAACCGAAATAAAATCAAAATCAAATACAATCAATTAAAATCCATATATTAAAAACTATCAATTAAAATGTCAACCAAATACATGACCAGATTTTCCATAGAATCAAAATCTGTTATATTCTATGAAAATTCATAAATTGTTTATTAAGAATTCAGCACATATATATCTCTTCTATCACTGAATGAGTGGAAAGATTATATATGTGAAAAAAATATGCAAAAGATTGTCCCTAGCTATAAATTCCATCAACACAGCTGTTTTATTCACTAACTGTGAAATCTCATATCCCTTATTATCTTTTTAAACTCATATAAACAATAAAAATCACAAATTACAGCTCATATTGCTATCAGAGAGGTTTATCATGAACATCTATAAATTGCTCGCCTCCTAGTGCAACGCCCTATATATACTTATCTCTTTTATTGTTTAGTTCACAGCAATAACATTTTCGCAGTGATGAGTAATTCAAACCAACATGGTTTAACAAGCCCAATATCTACCACTCCAGGGAGGCAGGGAGGAGCTCCTCATTATTCGTTAAATTATGTATTCATAAGCCGCATTTGAACAACGGTAAGTTCTCGAAAATTGTGGAGTACACAATTTTTGGAGTCTTTGGAGAGCACAAAAACCACCCTTAGATTATAAATATAATTAATGGCAATGATTGCTCAAAATAAAAAGTAGAATTTTAAGAATAAAAAACACTGTCATGTATCCAGACATTCCTCTTCTTGTGTTTTAAATTAGAGTCCTCTAATTTCGAGAGTATATCCTTCACGATCGGCCGTTATAATCAAAACTCTTTTGTAACTGAGACTAATTTCAAGAGAGTGCAGAACAACATAATTTAAGTAATACAGTGAGTGCTGAACAACATAATCTTTTAAAGGTGTGCAGAACGATGTAAGTTAGCCAATACGGTGAGTGCAGAACAACATAATCTTTTAAAGGTGTTTTTGATGTTGTGTATGATAGAGCTCTATAACTTATAAAACAATACCGACAAAAAAGAACCCAACATATCTCATAGAATAAATATCATTTAAATTTATTGGATCTGAATAACCATTTAAGAAAAAAAGAAACTATTCAAAACAGATGAGAACATTGGACAAATATACGAAAATCTCTAATGGAAATATCCTTAAAATGTTGCAGGACACGAAAATGAAGAGATAGGGGATAAGAAAATAAACTGAAAAGTAGAGTTATCGAATTATATATGAGTGTAAATGTAACTGTCACGTTTCAATTATCAGCAGTTGGATCAAAATAAAATGGAGGGCCTGGATTGGGAGTCCAAGGACTCCAAAAATCACTCGACTCCATATAACCTTTATATTATTGAGTATCTATAATCTCATCAATAATAAAAAAAATTACCCCACGCACTTTTTATATCCTCGTCACGGTACTTAAAATAAATAATAATATTTTTATTGCCTCGCTGTAACTTTAATCAAAGAGTAATAATGTTAATTTAATTGTTACTCGTGCCTATTCATAAATAGTAATTTTTTGTAAAATTAAAAAATAAAGTTATTAAATAATAATTACGTACTTGAGAATTTGGGGTTGTTACATCTCCATAGTTATTTTTACTTTATCGAGTATAATCTACGAGATTTTGACTTGAATTATTTGTGTTGGGTATCAAATATATGATTTTTTTTCATTGTTATTTTTCTTTTTCCGAACATAAATTATGAAATTTTGATAGAGTATACTTGAATATTTTAGGACGGATATTATGCTGTAAGGGGATATATTCGATTGAGATTTTAAAAGATTTTTTTCATTAATGAAATTCGAGAATATTCAATTAGGATTATTTAAAATGTTTTAAAATCTTAGGATAACCAATTGAGATTTTAAATTTTTTTTACAAAATCTGGTGGTATTCAATTAAGATTTCGAATTCTGCTTAAAAATGCTATGGTATTCCATTGGAATTGTTTGAAATCTATTAAAATCTGAATGGTAATAGATTGTTTGGATTTCATAAAATTATGAATTTTGTTGGGATTGCTTAGTGTATTTTAAGTTTTTTGAAATCCCACCAAAAAATTAATGAGATTAGGAAGCATTCTGCTTGAATCCTAAAGAATCTATCAACTCTATTCTATGACATTTTATCAAAAATGCGCACAAAATCAAAATCACATGCAATCCATTAAAATACAAATATTAACAACAATACATTAAAATGTCAACCGAATTGAATACACCGCCAGATTTTTGTTCTTTGGGTGGATATCAAATATATGATTTTGTTCATTGTTATTTTTCTTTTTCCGAATATAATCTATGAGATTTTGATAGAGTACGTATATTTGAATATTTTAGGACGAGTATTATATACTTTAAGGGGGTGTATTCGATTGTGATTTTAAAGGATTTTTTTTTCATTAATGAAATGCGAGAGAATTCAATTGGAATTATTTAAAATGTTTTAAAATCTTAGGATATTCAATTGAGATTTTAAATTATTCTACAAAATCTTGTGGTATTCAATTAGTATTACAAATTATGCTTAAAGATACTGTGGTATTCAATTGAAAACTATTTAAAATCTATTAAAATCTGAATGGTAATGGATTTTTTGGATTTCATAAAATTATAGATTTTGTGGGGATGGCTAAGTGTATTTTAAGTTTTTTGTTATCCCACCAAAAAAATCAATGAGATTTCGAAGTATCGTGCTGTTCGCACAAAATCACGCAAGCGTACGTGGTCACAAGTAGTATAGAATCAAATTCAGTTCGTTCCCACAGAGATTGGTGTATTCAGAAATATGCACTTTTGCACCAATGTATGATTATTATCCAATGCTCAGACAATTAACAAGTTGGTTGGTTTTTATCTAAATTAACTAATAGAATCGAATTACTGAACTACGACTATTAAACTAAGTGATTAAACTAGATTACTTATAAGAATAAAACATGGGATTCTAACTTCATTATATACTTCATTCAGAGTTATGCCTTATCGATATGTGATGGTTGATAACTAATCAGATAACACGAAACTGATACACGCTAACTGTCGTTATACGTGCACCATACTGCTACACATCCACAATTATGATAGAAGGTAAACAGACACCAATTATGCTTAGACCCTATATGTCTATAGAATTTGAAAACATAACGGTTGACGAACAAGTTATCTATCACGATTACATAGGGCGATGCAAGATGGTTAAAATCACACCACTAATCATGTATATCGAATACATAATCCTATGTTCGCATGGCAAGTTCTAAATCAATATATCCAATGTCGCTTCAATAAAGATTAACAAACAATCTAAGATGTTAGCTACGCATCCAAGAAGAATAAGCACAACCAATACAAAGAAATCAACATTCATCACACAAATAATTAAGTCAAATCAACTACTGAAATCCATATATAAATCCGCTAGAATCCCACGATAATGATTAGTTCATAATCGAACTTCTCATCATCATGGGAATAAGAGTAAACATGGTACGGAATAGGAAAAACAAACTCAAAGTACTAGAATAAGTGTTAAGAAACAAATCTGAAATGAGCATCCAAAGTTACGCCTACTTCGAAGAATTACAAAAGTAAAAAGTATGAAATTCGATCTTGATCTTCTCCGTAGCCGTCATGAGCTCCTTAGAATGTTTCTAGGTTATGTTTTAAGTCCCCCAAGCCTTCCTTTAACTTCCTCATCGAACGGGCCTTCAAACGGATCAGAAACGGGCAAAACGGGCCTAAATTCGTGCCCAGATTGTGGGGCGGGTGTGCCACGGCGGGGCGGGTGCCCCAACTCAGCAGCCCGCTTCTTTGTCCATAACTTTTGATTCGCGCATCTGATTGCTTCGCTGTTTTTTTTCAATGAAAGCTATGATTCTCCTCTTCATCCTCCTCCCAGGAAACCTACACATCACAACACTAAAATATATCAAAAACATCAAAAGCTTGAGGCCAGATCATCGATTTAAGCCGAAACGAAGGCTTCCAAGTGGATATAAAATCCACTTATCACACCCCCAAACTTAAACCGATACTTGTCCTCAAGCATAGACACACACACAAACACTACTAATGCAGTGCATGAATGCAACTAAATGCCTACATCTAAGCGAATCATGAAGTGTAATCCTTGTTAACATAGAATCCTCAGAATATGCAACATTCTCGGCATTCATCTCTTTCACATATTAGCCATGTTCTCTTCCACTACAAGTGTGAAGTGAAGTGCATCGTGTGTGCTAGCATGCTCTCTAGTGAAACAAAACAAGACTATCAAACATCAACGAGTCCTCACTATGAGCCGTTAATCAGAATAAGATTTAAACACTTCTTTACTAAAGAGTCAAATACAATTTAGGATCACCAAAGAATTCCTATGCCTCTCCTATTTTTTCTATTTTTTTTCTTTTTTTGCTAAGTCTAAGGTTGTGATGCTTCTCAGTGTAAGTGAGTCACGACCTCCATTCGACTTCACTAATTTATTATTCCTTTTTTTAATCAAGTAATTCTCCAGTAATCAAGGGTTGTGAAAAGTCACCAAGAATTTGCTTATTCTAATACATTTGCACTTAGTACCAGCACAAGTACATGGATCGTCGCTTTCACATGACATTGCAATCCACCCATTGATCTCAAAGGAGTACCTGATAATTTTTATTCTCTTTTTTTTAGAAAGGCCTATTCATCCCTTAACTCCCCCAAACTTAAGATTTACAAACTCTAAGTTCAAAAAAGGGAATAATCAAAATTCTACGCCCGACTCAATGCAAGGACTCAAGAAATAAGTTAGTCTAAGTCTTATCTCTAGAGCCTATGTGTAATTACAATTTTCACACAAGTAGTCTCCAAGTAACAAGGCATCACATATGATAAAGACTACTAGCCAAGAATTATGCACATACACTCATCATAGGACATCAACTTAGAAAACAACTTTCATGATTCATGCAAATGCAACTATATGAAGATATGAACTACTAACACATACTAAACACAAGCATATGTATATAAAAAAAACTAAAAAACTACTAACATGCACTATATGAGATAGATAATACTCTAAACTATATGCATTATGCAATCTATATGAACACCCACTACTACTGGTCCTTAGATTACCACCCCCAAACTTAAAATCTTCAATGTCCTCATTGAAGGTGATAAAAAGGATCGAATGTACCTAGATGGAGTCGGAACGATCACTCTCCTCACCCTCATCGGATGAAGAGTCAGCTGGAGGATAAATCATGTCAGCACTGAACACAGGCCACTCAACGTCTACGCCCGTAGCACGGAAAGCAGTCCCCAAAGCCTGTGTCAAATCCCTAGCAAAACGGGTATGCATATCATGCATAGTATCCATACCCTCGCGAGCCGCCTATACTGCGAATTACTGAAACCTCTGCTTCCCATACCAGCGCGCTCCACGGGCCGAGAAGGGCCCGCTCTATCTCGAACTGGTGAACCCGGCGCTCGATCTGGTGAAGTTGGAGGTGGCGCCCTCATCCGTCTGCCACTAGCATCCCTATAACCCAACCCCCAAAGCTGGGTATACCACCATCCCACTCAGGTAGCCGCTCTATAATAGCATGATCAATAGCAGCACTCGGCATCTACAACTGCTCATCAGCCGACCAACGAACACCCACTGCAGTACATAACTTAGTCACTATCGTCGCATGAGGTATAGCCCCACTGGTGCGACTCCTCAGAAACCTCAGAATGCTCTGGTGGATGACATATGCAATATCCACATACTCACCACTCAAAATCCCAAACAGCAATATCGCACGATCGACAGTGACATCATGATGGTGTCCTGATGGCATAAGACTAGAACAGATAAACAGGTTCCAAGCTCGGGCGTACCTGTTCATAGTGGATTCAAGGAAAGAGACGCGCACATTAGTGGCCGGGTTGCGCTTCCATTGGTACCCGGAATACACAACTCATAAACAATCTGGTCCAAATCCATGTTCTTCTTGTTCTTTCGCACCCAATCCTCCTGAGTTGGCTCCATCTCTGTACCCCCTATAAGTCATTGGATTGTCTCCAAGGTGTAATCCACAGTCAACCCCCGAACTACCGAATACTCGTTCCGATCCGATCGGGCATTGGCATAAAACTCCCTTACAATACTCATCGGCACCGGTTCCGGCGCCTCACAAAACGACTCCCACCCCCTATTTCGAATCATCTCTACCAACCTACCATCACCCGGTGAAGGCAAGAAACCCCTCTCCTTAGCAATTGGCTTACCCATAAGCAGAGTAAACTCCTCTTGAGCCTCCGGAATTGTGAACTTAACAACCTCAACACCTAAAATCGATGAATCCGCGGATGTGGCCCGGGCACTACTACTCTCGGATCGCCTAGCTCTCTTGGGTGCCATGGAATTGAATGTGAGTGTGGTGGTAGAGAAGTTGAGAGATTTTGTGAAAAGAGAGGAAAGTGGTGTTGGATTGTGTTTAAAGGTGTATGTATATGGATGAGTATTTGAATTGGATTGGGAGCAAGTGGGTTTGTGTAAAGAGGAGAGATTGGGATTGTAGGAGTGTATGGAGTTGTATGTATATGTAAGTATAGTTGTGAATTAGAAGAGATGGAGTTGGGGTATGATTTGGATTGATTTGGGGTGGTTTAATAGTTAGGAAGAGTGTAAAGAGGCTTGGAAAAGAGAAAAAACGAGCTGGGTTTTGTGTGAAAGAAAACAAGCAAAATTTTATTTTTTTTTATAAAATCTGCTGCCATTCTCGCGCGGGTGCCCCGCCACGGCGCAGGCGCGCTGCTCGCGCGCGGGTGTGCTGCGCGTGGTGCGGGCGCACGGAGAACGCAGTTCCTGGGCGCCTTGGCTTGGTGTTTGCACACTAGCGGTTTGGCGCGGCCGCCCCGTGCTGGCGCGCCCGCCCCATTCCGTCAGTGTGTTTTCACCCCAACTCGCTTTTTTTTAAAGAAGTAAAACATGAAAACGCGTGGGTTGCCTCCCACAAAGCGCTTGTTTAATGTCATTAGCTTGACGTGAAGCGCCACGAATTAAATAGTAGAAAGAACGAGGCTTACCAACTCGCGATTCACCGTTCCTCCGAAATATGGCTTCAATCTCTGACCATTCACTTTAAATGCTTTATCCGGTGTTGTCTCAAATATTTCAATTGCTCCATGTGGAAACACCGTTTTAATTGTGAAAGGACCAGACCATCTCGATTTCAACTTCCCCGGAAAGAGTCTGAGACGAGAATTATAAAGTAGAACTTGTTGGCCAATGAAGAACTCCTTTTGCACCAACTTCCTATCATGCCATCTCTGGACTTTTTCTCTGTAAAGCTTATTGTTCTCATACGCCTGAAGCCTAAACTCATCGAGTTCATTAATTTGAAGCATTCTTTTCTCACCAGCAGCTGTCATATCAAAGTTCAATTTCTTCAAAGCCCAATATGCTTTATGCTCTAACTCCGCAGGCAAATGACATGCCTTCCTATAAACCAACTGAAAAGGAGACATCCCCAATGGAGTCTTATAAGCCGTTCTATAGGCCCAGACGGCCTCATCAAGCTTCAACACCCAATCTTTCCTCGAAGGACTCACAATTTTCTCTAAGTTTCGCTTGATTTCACGATTAGATACCTCAGCTTGCCCATTCGTTTTAGGCTGATAAGCAGTAGCAACTCTATGATTGATACCAAACTGTTCCATCAGCGCTGTGAACTTGCGATTGCAAAAGTGTGATCCCTCATCACTGATTATAACTTGAGGAGTACCAAAGCGAGTGAATATGTTCTTCTGAAGGAAACTGATGACTACTGCAGCTGTGTTGGTTGGTAAAGCCTTGACTTCAACCCATTTATACACGTAATCCACAGCAAGAAGAATGTAGAGATTATTGCAAGACGAGATAAAGGGTCACATGAAGTCTATACCCCAAACATCAAAGATTTCAACCTCAAGAAGTAAATTAAGGGGCATTTCGTCTCTACGAGAGATATTACCAACCCTTTGACAACGATCGCACTTCAACACAAACTGATAGCGTCCTTAAAGAGCGTAGGCCAAAAGAAACCCGCCTGCAGAATACGAGTAGCTGTCTTCTGTCCTCCATAATGTCCTCCATAAGTAGAGTCGTGGTAAGCTTGCAAAATTCCTTCAATCTCACTGTATAGAATGCACCTTCTGATAATTTGATCTGAACCTTGCTAAAACAAGAATGGCTCATCCCAACGATACCACTTCGCCTCATGAAGGAACTTTTTCTTTTGAGCATAAGACAAATCGAGAGGAATGACATTACTCACAAGATAATTCACTATATCCGCAAACCATGGCTCTTCATCTTGGACCCCATATAGTTGCTCATCAAGAAATGACTCGTTGATTAACGTGGTGTCTTTAGATGCTCGCGCTTCATCTTCCAACCGAGAGAGATGATCAGCCACCTGATTTTCGGTACCTTTCCTATCCTTGATCTCCAACTCGAATTCTTGAAGCAAAAGAACCCAACGAATCAAACGAGGCTTCGAGTCTTTCTTCGACACCAGATACCAAATGGCAGCATGATCGGTGTAAACCAACACCTTCGTCCCTAGCAAATAAGACTTGAATTTCTCGAATCCATAACCAATAGCCAGTAGTTCCTTCTCTGTGGTAGTGTAATTCAGCTGAGCACCATTGAGAGTCTTACTAGCATAGTAAATCACGTGAAATATGTTACTCTTCCTCTGACCAAGCACGGCTCCCACTGCAAAGTCACTAGCATCACACATCATCTCGAACGGCTCATTCCAATCAGGTGCAGTAATGACAGGTGCTGTAGTTAATTTCTTCTTGAGAGTTTCGAATGCAGCCAAGTACTCTTCATCAAATTTAAAGGGCACATACTTTTCTAGCAAGTTGCACAAGGGTTTGGTGTTTATAGAGAAATCCTTGATGAACCGTCGATTGAACCCCGCGTGACCAAGAAAACTCCGGATCCCCTTTACTGAGATTGGTGGAGGAAGATTTTCAATTGTCTCCACCTTAGCTTTATCTACCTCAAGACCCTTGTTAGAAACTTTATGCCCAAGAATGATGCCTTCTTGAACCATGGAGTGGCATTTTTCCCAATTAAGAACGAGATTAGTTTCCACACACCTTTTTAGCACCATCGTCAAGTTGCTCAAGCATTCATCATAAGAATAACCGAACACAGATAAGTCATCCATGAACACCTCAACATTGGTACCAATCATCTCGGAGAAAATAGCCATCATGCATCTCTGAAAAGTTGCTGGTGCACCACAAAGTCCAAAAGAAATACGACGGAAAGCAAATGTGCCAAAAGGGCAAGTGAAAGTATTCTTCTCCTGATCCTCTGGTGCGATACAAATCTGATTATACCCTTAATACCCATCAAGAAGACAATAGTACTCATGACCGGCCAACCTATCAAGCATCTGATCAATGAAAGGCAACGGAAAGTGATCTTTTCTGGTGGCTTTATTGAGCTTCTGATAATCCATGCATATTCTCCAACCTGTAACTGTTCGAGTCGGAATGAGCTCATTCTTCTCATTAGCTACCACGGTCATGCCTCCTTTCTTAGGCACACACTGAACAGGGCTCACCCAAGAACTATCCGAGATTGGATAAATAATGCCAGCATCAAGCCACTTAAGAATCTCCTTCTTCACCACTTCTTTCATGATTGGATTGAGTCTTCTCTGATGCTCGACAGTGGGTTTACTACCCTCCTCGATCATAATTTTGTGTTGACAATAGGAAGGGCTGATTCCCTTGATATCTGTAATAGTCCATCCAATGGCTGATTTGAACTCCCTAAGAATTTTCAAAAGCTTTTCTTCCTCGATACCTGAAAGGTTAGATGCAATAATTACAGGTAATGTAGAAGCTTCACCAAGAAAGGCATACCTTAGGTGTTCGGGAAGTTGCTTAAGCTCAAGTTTAGGAGCTTCAACAATAGAGGGTTTCATCCGTTCATGAGAATCTTTCAACTCTGATAACCCAAGAGATTCAATTGGAGGATCCATCCGTCTTCTCCAAGGAGAAGCATTTAAGTATTGAAGGTGTTCTTCCTCCTCCTCATCTCCGAATTCTGAGTCACCTGATAGAACCCTTTCCAAAATGTTAGTTTTCAGCCTGTTGTCAATTTCCGAATGAGCTGAAGCCTCGCGCACATCCACTTTAAAGCATTCCTCTTCATCTGATGGAAGTTTTATGGCATTGAACACGTTGAAAGTGACCATTTGATCTTGAACTCTCATTGTGAGTTCATCATTCTGTACATCAATCAACGTCCGCCCCGTCGCAAGGAATGGTCTTCCCAAGATGATGGGAATCTTCTTATCTTCCTCAAAGTCGAGAATGACAAATTCAGCAGGGAAGATTAGCTTATCCACTTTTACCAATACATCTTCAACTATTCCCCTTGGATATGTAATCGAACGATCAGCCAGTTGCAAAGACATATTAGTAGGTTTCAGCTCCGGAAGACCAAGTTGCATGAAAATAGACAAGAGCATCAGATTGATGCTAGCTCCCAAATCACATAAACACTTGTCGAATGACAATTGCCCAATAGTACACGGGATTGTGAAACTTCCCGGATCTTTCAGCTTCGGGGGCAATTTCTGCTGCAACACAGCACTACACTCCTCGGTCAAAGCCACAGTCTCCAATTCCTCAAGTTTGAGTTTCCGAGATAGAATACCTTTCATGAATTTAGCATAACTCGGCATTTGTTCTAGAGCCTCCGCAAAAGGTATGTTGATTTGTGTTCGCAAAAATCTACACGCAAGCGCACGTGATCACAAGTAATATATTAAGTTCGTTCCCACAGAGACTGGTGAATTAAGAATACGCACCTATGCAACAATGTATGAGTAATTTCACTGCTAAGACAATTAACCAGGATGTGTTCTTTTATACTAATAACTAAATTTACTAATCAAAATCAGAATAGGAAAACACATGGGATTCTAACTTCATTATCGAATTCATCTAGAATTGAAATTACTGATTAACATGCGACTGTTGATCCTAATCAGACAACACGAAAGTAATACATGCCAACTCTCGTTGCACACATATCATACCAATCAAAATCCGCAATTAAGACAGAAATCTCATGGACACCAACAAAGCTCAGACCCTATATCTCTATAGCGGTAGTGTAAGCAGAGAGGTTTAATAACAGGTCGTCTATCGTGATTACACAGGGTGATAAAAATAGTTCAAGTCTATCACAAATTATGCTTCTTTCACATAATCCTATGTTTACATGGCATAGTTCTAAATTCAATCATCCACTCTCGCTTCAGAAAGAATTAACAAACAACTTAGAAGTTAGCTACGCTTCTAAGAAGAATAAGCACGACGCATGCAAAGAAATCAACGTACGTCACAAAATCAAGTAATTAATATTCTTTACTAAACTACATCGATAAATCCATTAGAATCCCATGAAGGCGGTTAGTTCATAATCGAACTAATCGACATCATGGGTTCTAATGAAAACATGATAAATAAACTACGAGAATTAAACGGAATAAAAGTACTTGAATTAATAATAAAGAACACAACGTTAAAGATTTGATGTTCACGATCTCGCTCGAAACTGTCACTTCCTCACGAAGAACGATCCAATACAAAATGATAATGTGCTTGATTACAAGAGAGAAAACTGATAAAACTATAATCCGATATTCTATGATAAAAACTACTTGGAGGCTAGGGTTTTTCACATGAGAAATTAAAATACATTGACCAAGTCAACCGGGCCTCGACCGCTGCTAAAATCCATCAGAAAAGCTTCAAAAATCGGCCCGGGACACTTCTGTTGGGCGCGGCCGCGCTAAACTAGCGCAGGCGCGCTAGTGGGGACAGTAACTAGCGCGGGCGCACTAAGCTTTAGCGCGGGCGCGCTACTGTCTGCCACTGGCAGCCCGTTTCTTCGTTTTTTTAGCTCGTTCTCGCGTGCATGCCCTGCCTTCCTCGCTCTAGTACCACTTCCGTAGGTGATCACGGTTGCATTTAGCACATGCAACAAGCCCTTTAAACCCCTAGATAGCTCTAGTGGACGAGTGTGTTCTCGTGAGGGTTTGTAGAAGATGTACCCACAAAATCCCAAGTTATGATGAATCCACATTCTCTATTCTTGCAAATAATGCACCAAAAACAACCTAAAATGATAGAAAATCACTTCATCACCTCAACTCGTGACCTGCACAGAAAAACACTAAAAACACATCAAAAGACACTAATCACTTAAGTACAACCAACCAATTTAAGTGGACATGAAGGCCTATAAGTGTGTATAAATACCACTTATCACACCCCCAAACTTAAACTGATGCTTGTCCTCAAGCGTCAACGACACTATACAATAATACAATGCAATGCATTAATGCAACTACGTGATGAATGAGTAAACTATGAAGTAATTGCCTTGCCAATTATAATACCTCAGATTGTGCTAATGTTCTCGAATTTCATCTCTCTCGCTACTAAGTCAATTACTCTTCTATTTACAAGTGTGGAGTGCCAATGTGTGCAAGCATGCTCTTTTATTGAGACAAGACAAAAACTACTACTCCTACAGAATCCCCATCAAGAATCGTAAAAGTTTAAAACTAACACCCCGTCACTCAAGTCCAACTAAAAGCCAAGGTCCCAAAGAATGTCCACACCCTTCTATTTTATTCACTATTTTTTTTTTCTTTTTTATTGGTGGTCAATTGCTTGGTCTAAGGTCAGAGCGCTTCGCAGTGTAAATGCGTTACGAACACCACAAGACTTCACACACCAATTATTCACTCTATTCTAGTGGTTTATTTAACCGTGCAATGGTTGAGATCCCTAAAGATTTATGCACTAGTACCCATGTAGCGAGTGTTGGGTCAACAATCCCAAACCACGAAGGGCTTTAGGTTGTTAGGCACAAAGTCCCCTCAGACTTAATTACTCGAGTACTAATGAGCTCAACCTAGTTAATTCTACCACTTATTTTTTTGGTGAATTTATTTACTACTATTTCTTTTTTTCTTTTTTCTTTTTTTTTTTATATTTTTTTTTTCTAGAAAGGTATATCTACTCCTCAGTTCCCCCAAACTTAAGATTTACAGACCTAAGCTGAATGGTGCTCAATTCAATCCTAGAATTCAAGGAATTTCGTCTAAATCCTATCTCAAGAACATATGTGAATTACATTTCCAACACAAGCAATTCCAAGTACTAACCTAGCATTGCAATTGAAACTACTAATCAAGAACTACGCACATAACTCATCATAGGCAATTAACTTGGCTTAACTTCATAATTCATGCAAATGCTCGTGATACTAACTACGACAATTACCACTAAACATGTAAAATAAAAAATTATGAGAAAAATAGAAAAAAACGTGAGAAATAATCAAAGCAAAATAAAAAAAAACGTGAACTACATGAACTAACTAACACATGCAATAATAACATAATATATGCTCTTCCTTAGATTACCACCCCCAAACTTAAAATTTTCAATGTCCCCATTGAAAGTGATAAAAAGGCTAGAGCACCCACATACCTACTCGAGTCCGAGTCCTCCCCCTCCTCTGCTGGAGGTGAATCAGGTGGAGGATACTGCATCCCTGCTCCGAATACTGGCCACTGAACTGTGACCCCCTGTGCCTGGAAAGCAGTACCAAGAGCTTGTGTCAAATCAAATGCAAACCTCTGGTGGATGTCATGCATAGTGTCCATCCGTCTCGCGAGTCGGCGATAATGAACATCTCCCATAGGCTCGGAGCTCCTCTCCGTCTGTGAAGTACCAGCTCCAGATGCTCTAGTACGCTCCCTCCTAATAAATCCTGGACGTCCCCCTGGCATCTCATCATATATGTACCCGAGGCCTCGAGGGTGGGGAACTCCTCCTTCCCACTTCCGTCATCCGGTTGAATCGCCGAATGATCAATAGGTGCTGCTGGCAACTGTAATTGCTCGTTGGCTGGCCAACGAACACCGCTTGATCGACAGAGCTTCGTAACAATTGTGCCGTACGGAATGGCACCAGTGGTTCCTCCTTGTAAGAACCTCAGAATCCCCCTGATGAATCACATGTCCCAGATCAATATACTTGTCCGAGATAATCCCAAAGAGCAGAATAGCTCTATCCACCGTCACCTCATGCCCATGTGAAGATGGCATGATGTTAGCACAGATGAAGGCGTTCCACGCCTTCGCATACCGGTTCAAAGCGGCTGCTGGAAAAGAAACATGTGCCGGCAATGGAGGTGCTGTCATCTTCCAATTCGTATCCGGCACACACATATCATACACCAACCGCTCAAGATCAACCGGATCATCGTCAAACCGGCATTTGGCACGCCCGATCCTCTCAACAACCCAATCTTCTTCATTACGGCGCTTGGCACGCCCCCCAATCACTCTACGGATCGCCTCCGCACTATAATCCACACGGATTCCTCGCACCACCGTGAACCCATCGCGATTCTCCTTGGCATTAGCGTAGAACTCGCGAATAATGGCCAAGGGAACCGCCTCCGGAGCCTCGCAAAAAGACTCCCATCCCCTTTCTTGAATCATGCTCAAGAGATCACCATCCTCCACCGTGGGTAAGAATCCCCTCTCCTTGACTATCGACTTATTCATAAGCCGTTGAAACTCGGTTCGTGCACCATCGGAGGTGAATTCAACCTCACCCATCGAGGAAGAATCGCTAGATGTAGGGGCTTGGGTGCTTGGTCCTTGTGATCTTCGGGCTCTTTTGGGTGCCATTGATAGAGATTTAGAGTTGCAAGAGGTTTATGTGTGGTGGTGGGTTTGAGAGATTTGATGGTGGTTGTGTGTATGGATGTGTATATATATAATTAGGGTTTATAGAATTAGAATAGGAATTGGAGATGGGTTTTGTGTTTATATAGGATTTTGAGAGCTGAGTTAGGGTTATGGAGGATATTTTCGGGCTAGGCATGCAAAATTAGGATTGTGGGCTTTTAAAACGAAAAGAAAATATTTTTTTGTGAGAAAAACGACTCTGGGCAGACAGTAGCGCGGGCGCGCTAAGTGCAGCGCGGGCGCGCTGAGCAACTTAGCGCGGGCGCGCTGGACACTAGCGCGGGCGCGCTAGTGTCTGACACCCAGGGCCGAAATTTCTCGTTTTTTGTGCGTTTTGAGGTTTACAACGGTACAACATGGTTCCAATGCGCGGGTTGCCTCCCACGAAGCGCTTGTTTAACGTCGTTAGCTCGACGTGAAGTCCAGAATTAATCCGATTCCGATTGAAGAATCGTGGTTTGTACCTCACGATTCACATTTCCGCCAAAGTAAGGCTTCAACCGTTGACCATTAACTTTAAATGATTCATCCGGTGATTTGGCATAGATTTCTACCGCACCGTGGGGAATACCGTCTTGACTGTAAACGGCCCCGACCAGCGTGACTTGAGTTTCCCTGGAAACAGCTTCAACCGAGAGTTATACAATAGAACCAATTGTCCTACCACAAAAGATTTTTGTATCAACCGCTGATCATGCAATCTTTTCACCTTCTCTTTGTAGAGTTTGTTATTTTCATAAGCACGGAGGCGGAACTCCTCCAACTCATTGAGTTGAATCATGCGTTTCTCTCCAGCTAACTGTAAGTCGAAATTCAACTTCTTTAGTGCCCAATAAGCTTTATGTTCCAATTCTACTGGTAAGTGACAAGCTTTCCCAAACACTAGCTGAAATGGAGAAGTACCCAACGGTGTTTTGTAAGCTGTTCGATAAGCCCAAGCAGCCTCGTCTAATCGCAAGGACCAGTCTTTCCTAGAAGGGTTAACCACCTTCTCTAATATGCGTTTGATCTCTCTGTTAGACACTTCAGCTTGACCATTCGTTTGAGGATGATAAGCAGTAGCAACCCGGTGATTGATATTATACCTCGTCATCAAGGTTGTGAATTTCCGATTGCAGAAATGAGAGCCTTCATCACTGATAATGACTCTAGGGACTCCGAAACGGGTAAAGATTTGTTTTTGTAGAAATTGCAAGACCACCTTAGCATCATTTGTAGGTAAGGCTTTCACCTCCACCCATTTAGACACGTAATCAACTGCTAATAGAATATACTGGTTGTTGCAAGACGAAACGAACGGTCCCATAAAGTCAATACCCCAAACATCAAATATTTCGACTTCCAAAAGCATTTTAAGAGGCATTTCATTCCTCCTAGAAATATTACCTGTACGTTGACATCGATCGCAACCCAACACAAATTGATGAGCATCTTTAAACAGAGTTGGCCAGTAAAAACCTGCTTGAAGTACCCTCTTTGCTGTCTTCTCTCCGCTATAATGGCCCCATAACCAGTGGAATGGCACTCGCGCAAAACTCCCTCAACTTCATTATTAGGAATACACCGTCTGAGAATCTGATCGACTCCTTGTTTAAACAGAAAGGGTTCATCCCAAATATACCATTTCACATCGTGAAGGAATTTCTTGCGTTGAGCATAAGAGAATTCTGGAGGAATGACCTTACTCACCAGATAATTTACAATGTCAGCAAACCATGGCTCTTCGCCTCAACTCCAAACAACTGTTCATCTGGGAAGAATTCATTGATTAGAGTGTTGTCGGTAGTTTTTTTGCTATGATCTTCTAGTCGGGATAAATGATCCGCTACCTGATTTTCTGTGCCCTTCCGATCTTTAATTTCCACATCAAATTCTTGGAGTAATAGAACCCAACGAATTAGCCTTGGTTTGGAATCCTTCTTTGAAATGAGATACCGAATGGCTGCATGATCAGTGTATACCACTACTTTGTTCCAAGAAGATAAGACCTGAACTTCTCAAAGCTAAAGACAATAGCTAGAAGTTCTTTTTCAGTAGTAGTGTAGTTCAATTGTGCATCATTTAATGTTTTGCTGGCATAATAGATAACATGAAACACATTACTTGTACGCTGGCCCAGTACAGCTCCTACAGCATAATCACTGGCATCACACATTAATTCGAATGGTTTACTCCAATCAGGTGCAGTGATGATAGGTGCTGATGTCAACTTCTTTTTCAAAATTTCAAATGCTTCCAAGCACTCCTCATCAAATTTGAATGGAATGTCTTTCTCTAACAGATTGCAAAGAGGTTTGGAAATTTTTGAGAAGTCCTTGATGAACCTCCGATAGAAACCTGCATGACCAAGGAAGCTTCGGATGCCCTTAACCGAGAGTGGTGGAGGGAAGATTTTTAATTGTTTCCACCTTCGCTTTATCAACTTCCAGTCCCTTGGCAGATACTTTGTCCCAATATGATTCCTTCTTGCACCATGAAATGGCATTTTTCCCAATTGAGAATCAGATTAGTTTCCACACAGCGCTTAAGAACCATTCTCAGATTCGTGAGGCATTCGTCATAAGATGTTCCAAATACAGAAAAATCGTCCATGAATACCTCCACATTGATGCCGATCATCTCTGAGAATATTGCCATCATGCACCTTTGAAAAGTGGCTGGTGCACCGCATAAGCCAAAAGGTACTCTTCGGAATGCAAATGTACCATAAGGGCATGTAAAGGTTGTCTTTTCTTGATCCTCCGGAGAAATAGCAATCTGATTATAGCCAGAATACCCATCCAACAGGCAATAGAATTCATGACCAGCCAACCTGTCAAGCATCTGATCAATAAAAGGCAGAGGGAAGTGATCCTTCCTTGTAGCTTTATTCAGCTTTCTGTAGTCCATGCAAATCCTCCAACCAGTGACAGTTCTAGTTGAGATGAGTTCCCCTTTTTCGTTGGCTACTACTGTCATGCCTCCTTTCTTAGGCACACATTGTACTGGACTCACCCATGAGCTATCTGAAATTGGATATATGATACCTGCATCGAGCCATTTAAGAATCTCTTTCTTTACAACTCCTTCATGATAGGATTTAACCTTCTCTGTTGTTCCACTGAAGGTTTGCTTCCTTCTTCAATGAGAATTTTGTGTTGACAAAAGGATGGACTGATTCCCTTGATATCAGCTATAGTCCACCAATTGCTGTTTTGAATTCCCTTAGCACCCTCAAAAGTTTTTCCTCTTCCTCACCTGACAAGTTAGCTGCAATAATAACAGGAAGAGTAGAACCTTCACCAAGAAAGCATACCTCAAGTGATCCGGTAGCGGTTTAAGTTCAAGTTTAGGTGCTTCGATCACTGATGGTTGTAGTGGTTTATGATCTTCCTTTTGTTCCTCCAAGCCAAGAGATTCGACAGGTGGTTCAAAATTCCTTCGCCAAGGTGATGAGTTAAGATGATGGATTTCTTCCAATTCTTCTTCACTGTCCAATTCCTCATCATTGGTAAGGATTGCTTCCAATACATCATTCTGTAAAACCCGCTGGCTATTAGCTTCTGCCGTAGTATCAAGTACATCCATACTGAAACAAGATTCCTCATCAGTTGGTAATTTCATTGCATTGAATACGTTGAACGTGACCGTCTGATCTTGTATTCTCATTGTAAGTTCCCCTTTTTGGACATCGATCAATGTTTGCCCGGTGGCTAAAAGGGTCTACCCAAGATGATAGGAATTCTTTTGTCTTCTTCAAAATCAAGAATCACGAAGTCGGCTGGAAATATTAATTTATCAACCTTGACCAGCACATCTTCAATTATACCCCTCGGATATGTGATCGAACGATCAGCCAGCTGTAAAGACATGTTTGTCGGCTTGAGCTCTGGCAGGCCAAGTTGTGTGAAGATAGATAGAGGCATCAGATTGATGCTAGCTCCCAAGTCGCACAGACACTTATCAAAAGAGAACTTCCCAATAGTGCAAGGGATAGTGAAGCTTCCCGGATCTTTAAGCTTAGGTGGTAATTTTTGTTGAAGCACAGCACTACATTCCTCCGTTAAAGCTACTGTCTCTAACTCCTCGAGCTTTAGCTTTTTTGAGAGAATACCCTTCATGAATTGGCATAGCTAGGCATTTGCTCGAGTGCTTCTGCAAACGGAATGTTGATGTGAAGCTTTTTGAAAACTTCAAGGAATTTACCAAATTGCTTATCCAGCTGCTGTTTTTTTAACCTCCTAGGAAACGGAGGTGGTGGATATAATGGCTTTGACACCGGAGCAGCTGCAGGGATAGCCCTATCCATTTCAACAGTAGGTTTTATGCCAATTGTATTCGAAGGAAGTTCTGCTGGAATTTCTTGCGGTTCATCATCCTGATCTTGTACTAATGTTGAGGTTGGCCCTGTTGTAGTTTTTCCAGATCTCAGCGTAATGGATTGGACTTGCTCTTTAGGGTCCCTCTTACCTGGTACCTCTGTATCACTAGGGAGATTCCCCTGTGGTCTGCTTAATAAAGCATTAGCTAACTGACCGACTTGTGTCTCCAAGGCTTTTAAAGTTACTGCCTGACTCTTGTACATGAGTCTTAGCTCTTCCATGTCAGACCTTTCGTTAGCTGATTGCCCATGATTCTGAAATCCCGGAGGGTGATATGGCTGTTTAGGTGCATACTGTTGTGAAGTTCCAGCCTGACTATACTGTTTAGGTCCCTGTTGAAATCCTTGTTGAGGTTGATTATAACCCTGATTATTACTCCAGCTGAAATTAGGATGATTTCGGTTGTTAGGATGGTAAGTAGCTGGAGCAGGCTGTTGACCTCTCTGAAAGTTGCTCACAAATTGTACTGATTCACTAGAAATGGCACACTGATCAGTAGCGTGGGTACCAGCACATAATTCGCAAATTGAGATTGGCTGTTGAATTCCTTGGTGAGCCAGAGAATCGACTTTCATCGAGAGAGCCTTAAGTTGAGCGGCAAGAGCTGTCGACGTGTCAAGATCAAGAACTCCGGCTACCTTCCCTTGAGTAAGTCTTTGAGTAGGGTTCTGATATTCATTAGCAGCCATCATTTCAATAAGATCATAAGCTTCTTCATAGCTTTTAGCCCATAGCGCACCTCCAGAAGCAGCATCAAGCATAGGTCTGGATTGAGGTCCAAGACCATTATAGAAACAGTTTATTTGCATCCAATCCGGCATGCCATGATGGGGACACTTCCTTAGCATCTCCTTATATCGCTCCCAGGCTTCACAGAATGTTTCTCCTGATTGTTGAGAGAATTGAGATAGAGCATTTCGTAGTGCAGCAGTCTTTGCCATGGGAAGAATTTAGTGAGAAATTTCTGAGCTAGATCTTCCATGTAGTAATCGAACCAGATGGAAAGAATGTAAACCATCCTTAGCCTTATCTCTCAGTGAAAATGGGAAAAGCCTTAGCTTCACAGCATCATCAGAGACGTCATTAAATTTGAAAGTGTCACAGATCTCTATAAAAATTACGTATATGCATATTAGGGTCTTCAGTAGGAGAACCCCCATACTGTACCGATTTCTGGACCATTTGAATAGTTCCTGGTTTGATTTCAAAGGCCTTTGGCTGCGATTGCAGGCTGACAAGGCTTGACTGGATATCATCGATCTTTGGCATAGAGAAATCCTTCAATGCCTTACTGTCTGGTTTGCTTCAGGTTCCGTCATTGTTTCAGAATCAGAAGAAGAAGTAGAAGATAATCAATTGCTTCTTTGCGGGTTTGAGAACGTGTTTTGCATAAACGCGACCCAAGTACCTGAAATAAAGAAAGAAGAAAGTGAGAAGAGAATAGAATCCTAGTCAGTGAATTTTAATGCACACTGATGACAAGTACATAAACTAATTAATTAACACCGAGTCCCCGGCAGCGGCGCCAAAAACTTGTTCGCAAAAATCTACACGCAAGCGCACGTGATCACAAGTAATATATTAAGTTCGTCCCACAGAGACTGGTGAATTAAGAATACGCACCTATGCAACAATGTATGAGTAAATTTCACTGCTAAGACAATTAACAAGGATGTGTTTCTTTTATACTAATAACTAAATTTACTAATCAAAATCAGAATAGGAAAACACATGGGATTCTAACTTCATTATCGAATTCATCTAGAATTGAAATTACTGATTAACATGCGACTGTTGATCCTAATCAGACAACACGAAAGTAATACATGCCAACTCTCGTTGCACACATATCATACCAATCAAAATCCGCAATTAAGACAGAAATCTCATGGACACCAACAAAGCTCAGACCCTATATCTCTATAGCGGTAGTGTAAGCAGAGAGGTTTAATAACAGGTCGTCTATCGTGATTACACAGGGTGATAAAAATAGTTCAAGTCTACCACAAATTATGTTTCATTCACATAATCCTATGTTTACATGGCATAGTTCTAAATTCAATCATCCACTCTCGCTTCAGAAAGAATTAACAAACAACTTAGAAGTTAGCTACGCTCCTAAGAAGAATAAGCACGGCTCATGCAAAGAAATCAACGTACGTCACAAAATCAAGTAATTAATATTCTTTACTAGACTACATCGATAAATCCATTAGAATCCCATGAAGGCGGTTAGTTCATAATCGAACTAATCGACATCATGGGTTCTAATGAAAATGATAAATAAACTACGAGAATTAAACGGAATAAAAATGCTTGAATTAATAATAAAGAACACAACGTTACAGATTTGATGTTCACGATCTCGCTCGAAACTGTCACTTCCTCGCGAAGAACGATCCAATACAAACTGATAATGTGCTTGATTACAAGAGAAAAACTATAAAACTATAATCCGTATTCTATGATAAAAACTACTTGGAGGCTAGGGTTTTACATGAGAAATAAAACATTGACCAAGTCAACCGGGCCTCGACCGCTGCTAAAATCCATCAGAAAAGCTTCAAAATCGGCCCGGGACACTTCTGCTGGGCGCGGCCGCGCTAAACTAGCGCAGGCGCGCTAGTGGGGACAGTAGCTAGCGCGGGCGCGCTAAGCTTTAGCGCGGGCGCGCTACTGTCTGCCACTGGCAGCCCGTTTCTTCGTTTTTTAGCTCGTTCTCGCGTGCATGCCCTTCCTCGCTCTAGTACCACTTCCGTAGGTGATCACGGTTGCATTTAGCACATGCAACAAGCCCTTTAAACCCCTAGATAGCTCTAGTGGACGAGTGTGTTCTCGTGAGGGTTTGTAGAAGATGTACCCACAAAATCCCAAGTCGTGATGAATCCACAATTCTCTATTCTTGCAAATAATGCACCAAAAACAACCTAAAATGATAGAAAATCACTTCATCACCTCAACTCGTGACCTGCACAGAAAAACACTAAAAACACATCAAAAGACACTAAACACTTAAGTACAACCAACCAATTTAAGTGGAAATGAAGGCCTATAAGTGTGTATAAATACCACTTATCATGGATTGAAGTTGGAAACGACTTTAGCTTCATTCCAGACTCGTTTGAAGTTGAAAACAGTTGTAGTTGTTCATGTCTTGACTCGTTTGAGCCCGGAAACAACTTGTGGCTTCATTATTGGATGGATTGATGTTGGAAACGACTTGTAACTTCATCCAAACTCGTTTGAAGTTGAAACACAACTTGTAGCTTCATTTTCGGTTGTTTAAATTATAGAATCAACGTTGTAGTTTCAAGATCGAAGTTGGATGCAAACTTGTAGCTTCATTCTAGACTCGTTTGAAGTTGAAAACAATTTGTGTTCATTCATTCTTGACTCGTTTGAGCCTGTAAACACTGTTGCTTCATTATGGCTCGATTGAAGTTGGAAACCACTTGTAGCTTCATTCTAGACTCGTTTGAAGTGGAAAATAATTTGTAGCTTCATTTTCGGTTGTTTAAAATTAAACAACTGTAGTTTCATTCTTGACTCGTGTTGAGCCCGGAAACAACTTGTTGCTTCATTATGCTGGATTGAAGTTGGAAACAACATCTAGCTCATTCCAGACTCCTTTGAAGTTGAAAACAACTTGTAGCCATTTTCAGTTGTTTAAAATTAGAATCAACTTGTAGTTTACATTCTTGACTCGTTTGAGCCGGAAACAACTGTTTGCTTCATTATGCTGGATTTGAAGTTGGAAACAACAATGTACTTCATTCCAGACTCGTTTGAAGTTGAAAACAACTTGTAGCTTCATTTCCGGTTGTTTAAAATTAGAATCAACTTGCAGTTTCATCTTGACTCGCTGAGCCCGGAAACAACTTGTTGCTTTCATTATTGGCTGGATGGAAGTTGGAAACAACTATGTAGTCATCCAGACTCGTTTGAAGTTGAAAACAAATTTGTAGCTTCATTTTCAGTTGTTAAAAAATTAGAATCAACTTGCAGTTTCATTCTGACCGCTTTGAGCCGGTAAACAACATATTGCTTCATTATTGGCTAGATCGAAGTTGGAAACAACTTTGAGCTTCATTCTAGACTCGTTTGAAGTTGAAACAATGTGTAGTTTCATTTCTTGACTCGTTTTGAGCCCGGAAACAACTTGTTGTTTCATTATTGGCTGGATTGAAGTTGGAAAACGACTGTAGCTTCATTCGCAACTCGTTTGATGTTGAACACAACTAAAGCTCATTTTCGGTTGTTTAAAATTAGAATCAACTGTAGTTTCATTCTTGACTCGTTTGAGCCGTAAACAACTTGTTGCTTCATATTGGCTAGATTGAAGTTGGAAACAACTTGTAGCTTCATTCTAGACTCGTTTAAAGTGGAAAAACAATTTGTAGCTTCATTTCGGTTGTTTAAAAATTAGAATCAACTTGTAGTTTCATTCTTGACTCGTTTTGAGCGGGGAGATGCGAGGGCAAAAAAAAAAAAAAAAAAAAAAAAGGAGGGGCGGCGAATCGGGGATTGAGGATGCGCAAGCTGTGGTAGTGTATGAGGGGGGGGGGGGGGGGGGGGGGGGGGGGGGGGGGGGGGGGGGGGGGGGGGGGGGGGGGAGGAAAGGACAGGACACCTCTCCCCCCACCATCCTCACTTGAGACTTTTTAATGTTTTCCACCCCAAGAACTTTTACTCTCTAATATTGTCCCTAGGTTTAAAAGTATTAAAAGACGGGAGACGACTCTTTTGAATTTCAATCCCCGGATAATTTTGATCTGGGGGCATCTGTTTGCTAGCTGTTGCTTAGACATATAATTTCTGGCGCAATAGGCGCCCTTAAAAATACTGTTGTGGACTGCAATCTTTTCAAATTGTATGGCATATTAGCGGAAAAAAGAATGTTTGGGCAGAATGTTAAAGGCAGCCTATTCTGGGAAGGAAACTCGGATGCAATACGCGAAGATAATTGATTTGAGAGTCATGTATCGTTGTAATAACGTGCATCTGTGAGGACGTATGGTGTAACTATTTACGATATGAAATAAGTAGCGTTTAAAAGCAGAAGCTTCATAGAGTATGTGAATAGTTAATGGCCTATGATTCGGTTTTGTGTATATTCGTTTTGGATAGAACTTGGTAATTTATACATATAGAGAAGGAGCAAGAATGATTTAGTGGAGCAGTTGGTATCAGGTGAGTATTTATTATTCATTTGAGTATAAGTTGATTAGATATTATAGACATTATGAGTATAAGAGATGATATTCCGATGGATTACTTTGTATGAAGAGGAAGTATATTATGCTATGTTTATTGATATCCGGGCCAAAGGAACCTGGCAATGATATTGATGTGTTCCTTCAGCCGCTCATTGAAGATTTACAAAAGTTATGGACCGGAAAACAAGTTTATGACGCATACAAGAGGGAGTACTTTTTGTTGCGAGGCATCTTGTTTATAGACAATTAGTGACAATCCAGCCTATAGTAACTTGTTAGGGAACATTGTAAAAGGGTATAATGCGTGTCCTGTTTGCGTTGATGGAACAAAAGCAACGAGGCTGGCTAATTACCATAAGTGCGGCGTGGTCATGAGGCATCGGAGGTGGTTGCCCCGTTCACATCCATATCGTAGGAAGAAAGAAGACTTTGATAACACAGTGGAAAAGGAAACTGCCCCAATTCCATTAACCGGAGAGGAGGTGCTTGAGAGAACAAAACATTTGAAGTGTCATGTCTTTGGTAAGACACAACGCCAACCTCGATTCAAAAAAGGTGATGTTCGACCTATTTTTAAGAAGGTTTCTATATTTTTGAACTTGAGTATTGGAAGTTTTTGCCGGTTAGGCATGTTCTCGATGTGATCACATCGAGAAAAATATTTGCGAAGCTTTACTTGGTAATATGCTTAATATACCCACGAAGACAAAAGACAAGGAATCTGTCCGGCTAGACATGGCTGAAATGGGGATAAAATGGATCTAAGGCCAAAAACTCCTGGAAAAAGGAGAAGTTACCATTGGCATCTTGGAATTTAACTCATTCAGAAAAAAAGTAGTTTGCTCGTCATTTCTTGGCATGAAGTTGCCTGATGGCTTTTGTTCAAATATTAGAAGTTTAGCTTCGATAGAAACTCTTCGACTTACTGGAATGAAATATCAAGATTGTCATATGATCTTGCATCACCTGCTCCCAATTGCGATACGGTCGTCACTGCAAAAACAGTCAAAAACACTGTCATTAGATTCTGTCTTTTTTTTAAGGCAATCTGCAGTAAAGTTATTGAGGTTGATAAGTTGGAGAAAATGCAATCCCAGCTGGTGGAAAACTTATGCCAACTTGAAAAATACTTCCCTCCTTCCTTGTTTGATGTTATGTTTCATCTCTTGGTCCATCTTGTACGAGAAGTAGAGCTTTGTGGACCAATTTTTCTTAGATGGATGTATCCTTTTGAGAGATATATGAAGATATTTAAAGGATATATAAGGAATTGGGCTCGTGCATAAGGTTGCATTGCTGAGGCCTATGTTGCAGAAGAAGCTGTTGAGGTTTGGTGAACCATGAGGAAGCGACTGTTGGGTTACCAAAAATGGTAGGCATAGGAAGGATGTTGTTTGTAGGCCATTATCTGGTGCATCAGTTATAACTCCGAGCTACAATGATTTGCATTTAGCCCATTTATGTGTTTTACAAAATACGGCTACGGTTAGGCCATATTTTAAGTAAGTCATTTCTTAATTTTCTGATTAATTGTCATATTATATATCATTATTCTATTATTTACATAGTATTTTCTAATTGTATGCAGGGAACACATGTGTTTTTTGATGACCAAATATCCAGCAAATGAAAATAATGAAATGTGGCTAAAGAATAAGCAAAATGAGACATTCCCAGAATGGTTCAAAGAAAAGGTATTATGTGCCCTTTATTTATAGCATTTTTGTGCATTTTTAAAATTGTCACATAAGTCATTTTATAACTTTTATGTTGTCTTGGGTAGATTGCTTCAGGTTTGCTTGACGAAAAGGAGATATCACAAGAAATAAGATGGATCGCAGATGGGCCCAATAAGGATGTCCCTACATTCAATGGTTACAAATGGATGGGATTACCTTTAGCACCAAAGATCGTGATGATGCACGTAATGTTCAATGCAGTGGCGTGTGTGTACAAGCTGATACCATGGTTGTGCAGGGTAAGGATCAAATTGTTGAGCATGCCTCACCTACATTTTATGGAGTTATAACAAGTATATGGGAGTTAGACTACAACAGCTTTAGGATCCCAATTTTTCGTTGTAATTGGATTGATATGAACAAATGGACTAAGGTAGATGACTTGGGTTATACATTGGTTAATTTGAATAAGTTGGGGTTTTTTAATGATCCATTTGTGTTGGCAAAACACGTTAAGCAAGTATGTTACATAGATGATCCTCTTGATAAACTATGGTCCGTGGTGTTGAAATTACCGAGAAAAACTATTATGAGGACAATGATGAAGAAAATGAGGGATCCGTGGAAGTAGAACTTGAGAATGAGTGCTTTGTGCCGAATTTCCCGGATGTTGATTTAGACGAGGAGGACACAACTAGTTACATGCGAGATGTAGATGAACTAATTCAACTTTCATGATGTAATTTAATTTGATTCTTAGTTTAGTGATGAACTAAAGTAACTTTTATGATGTAAGTTAGTTTTCTTGTTTTTATCTCTGTTGGTTGGCTCTGTTTTCAGTCATATTTGTTAGATTTGTTGGTGTGCCTCTGTTTTTAGGCTGGTTTGCTCTGTTTTTCTGCTATTTTTTTTCCCTGATGGCAAATCAGACAAGCGTTTTTGTCAAAAAAGGCTTGTCTGATAAACATTTACATAACGCTAAACAAAACAAGGCTTGTCTTTAAAGTCTATTAACAACACTTTTACAGAACAAACTGTTGTATGTTCCTTAAAAGTCATTCAGTCAGACAACATTTTATTTATTAAAGGCTTGTCTATAAGGCCATGTTACGATGGTAACAAAACACTTGTATGTTAGCTTTCCAATCACACAACACTATATAGAACCCTTGTTTGAACTGCTCGTAAACAACACAACAAATAAAACACTTGTCTATTTACAACAATGGTTTCTTGAACTATTGTGTGAAGTTTCTTCACACATCGGCTCTAAAAACAGTTGTCTAACATGCATAATTACACAATACCACAGTTAAGATACCGTTGTCTGATTGAATTTTCTAGACAACATTTTTTAACCATTGTAGGTCGTGGTGTTAAACAATAGTTTTTCGAGGACAAAAAAAAGTGTTGTGTCTTTGTTTCGGCCAACGCTTTTTTCAACGTCCGTTGTCTGATCAGTGTTGTCTGATGCCAGTTTTGTTGTAGTGATGACTTTAAATCTTTTAAATACTTCAAGGCTTCTGATTTTTTATTCAAAAATATACCCAAGTACGTCGAGTGAAATCATCTATGAAAGTGATAAAGTACCTTTTGCCACTGAAAGATCCGGGTGTAATGGGTCCACATATGTCTGAATGTACCAGATTGAGTCGCTCTCTTGTTCTGTATGTTGTTCCCTTTTGGAAAGAGTTTTCTCCCTTGTTTTCCATATGTGCAGCTTTCGCAGAATTCACCATCAAATATAGTATCAGGTAGTCCGTGTATCATGTGATTTTTTGCCATCACTTCAAAGCTCCATAGTTAAGATGTCCGAATCTCTTGTGCCACAAAGATGCCTCACCTTCTTTGATTTGTAAAATTTTCTTGTGAATATTCCATGTTCACCTTGAACATTCTATTTCCATCTCAGAACTTAAGACAACCCTACCAGTTTTGTCTCTTAATTGCATCTGCTGCCCCTTTGTAAAAATTTCGTATCCCTTCTGCAACAACTGTCCAACACTTAAAATATTAACTTTGATATCTGTAACATAGTATACATCCTCTATTGCTCCAGTTTTCCATTCTTCTTAGAAAGCCTATTCTGCATTTTCCCATCACCTGAACTTTTGATGCATCTCCAAATGAAACGCTCCCACATGCTCCTTCTTTTAGACTTTGAAACAAATGATGGTGCCCACTCATATGATTACTTGCACCTGTATCCATGTACCATGTTGACTCATTGTCTAGAGTCACTCTTTTCTTTGCGGTCAACAACAAATTTCTTCCTCTTGCTTTGTCACCAGATTTTTACATTCTTCATTTTCTTGTTATGCCAGCACGCCTTTGAGATGTGCCCAAATTTGCCACAGGTATAACACTCTTTTCCTTGAGTTGTTCTTCCTGATCTACCTTCATCTCTGAAAGATTTTTTGACTCTTCTATTGCACAGACAATATTTACAATTTGCCTGTCAAAAATCTAAGGATCTTCTCTACTATTCTTGCTTCAGTTATCTCCTCTCCATTGTTCTTTAGTTGATTGTTATCTTTTCCACCCTTGTGATGTAATCTGAAACACTTTCTGTCTCCTTCATTGTCATAGATTCCATTTCACCTCTAAGTGTTTGTAAACGCACTTGCTTCACCCTGTCTGCCCCCTTGAATGTCTTAAACAAGATGTCCCAAGCCTCCTTGGATGTTTCAGCTCCTGCAATCTTCTCAAAAAATGAATCTTCTATTGCATTCTGCAAATCACTTAGAGCTCGGTTGTCTCTCTTTCTTTCATCCTTTAATTTATTTTGTTGAGCTTGTGACAAAGCTCCCAGATTTTCAGGTTCTGTGAAACCATCTCCGACCATCTCCCAAGTTTCTTCAGCTTTAACCAAGTCTTCATTTGTATGTTCCAAGTGTCATAGTTGAGCTTTGTGAGTTGTGGGATGGGAGTCTGTGTATGTGATGAACCTCCAGCCATGCTTCTCCTTCACCTAAGCTCTGATGCCAATTTGTTGTGATTTATATGTTTATTAATGTTTTGAAAGGATCTAAATAAGAAGAAGATGGGCATAAATTATAATGTGTGTATTACTTAAAAGAGATCTGCTTATATAGGCAGATTAATACATAGAAATTGAATAGATTTTCTGAACCTCCCAAATACAAGGCTATTAAATAAGATGCATGAACAACTTCATTCATGTATTTAAATTTCCAAGAGAGATAAACCAAATAGATTAGAGATTATAGTCAACACTTCATGAGCCATTTCTTGCGCTGCACTCTATTTGGGACTTGAGTGACAATGCGATCTGTTTTGCCGAGTTTGAAGTTATTTTGCATGGATTATGAAAACCCAGTTCAACACATCTGGAAGCTCCTGATTGTATTCCCCACATGACCGCTTTGACTTTAGTCCTGTGATGCATAAGGACACAAGCTCCCCACAGTCTCCTGCCATCTGCATTCATGAGAACACCAACCCCGTCGGAGTTGCCATTTGGAAGAGGACCTTCTGATGAAAAGGGGTGAACATTTATCTTGACACAATTTTCTTTGGGAGGAACTCATGCAACATTAATTCATTGTGACAGAGATAGAGATGCAATACAGCCTACTAATGAGATTGTATAAAGGGAAAGACCCAGCCATTGTTAAGTTATGACAGTAATACTACGAATCACGCAGGAGTACTAAAGCACACGAATAGGTGATATCTATTCCTTGGACTCAAAGTCTACTGAATGCAAACATATTTTGATACAAAATTTTGACACTAGATTTATTTTTTAAGTGTGTCCTCTTTGCAAGAATAACTGACTTGTTAATTGTTATAGGTTATTTACTTATATTCTATACCGAGAAATAATTCACAGCTACGTGCTATTGAAAAGATCATATTATATATTTTAGTTAACATTATTAAGTACACATGCAGGTATAAAACCTCTCATCAATATTAATGAATTTTAATGCATGTAATCTTAAAAATGTTCTATTCCTTTAAAGGGTTCGCATATCTGTTCATATTCACCTCACAAAACTTCCCAATGTTATATTATGTTTTTACCAATCAATTCTTTCTGTTTCTTTCCTTGGCTGCAGTGTGCTTATTTGGTTCTTTAGTATAAATTACACCATATTGATTTTCTTTCTTTTCAAAGCTGCTCCATGATATATATATCTCGAGAAAAATCATATACATGAAAATTAGTGTAATTTTCTCTTCTAAAGAATTATTTGAAACATTTCATGTAACTTTAAAAAATAATCGAAAGTATACATAAAAAGATCAATCCATATTATATGGACAAACTTTGGAATCTAAATAGACCAAATACACCTGAAATCTTCAGGATTAAGAAAGAACAATACAGCTCAAACGATACATACGAGCACACAATCTTTGTAAATATGAGCACAATTTAAAATTGATGAAGAATTAAAGAGTGATACTAGAGGTGAGCACTGAGTAGATAATAACCGCAATATTAATAAGGGTAGCAGATTTTTAACACAAATGCCTCAACCAAAGCAAATTTAATTAAAAATGTGTTGGAAATTTGACCTGCATCATGGTCACCAAATGATTCTTATATATGCATATACAATCTATTCTATAATGCAATTATGTATATTAATATGGCAATTATTACAGATCATAAAAGAGCGATGACTTTTGACATTTCTCTTATAGTAATTTTTGGTATTTCTCACAATGTATTTTTTCCGATATTGATTTTTGGTATATAATACACGGGGAATGATATATACGAGCACTCAACCTTTATAAATATGTGGACAGTTTAAAATTTGATGAAGAAATAATGAGTGATACTTTATTTGTTGGTGAAGGGGAGTGTCGAGTAGATAATAATTGCAGAAATAACAATAGCATATTTTGAACACATATGCCTCAACTAAAGCAAATTTAATCAAACATTTGTTGTAAATTTTACGTGCATCATTTTCACGAAATGATTCTTACATTTGCATATACAATCTACTATATAATACAATTCATGCATATTAATATGGCAACTATAATTGATCACAAAAGAGCGACCACTTTTGACATTTATCTGGTAGTGGCTTTTTGTATTTCTCAATATACCTGGCAGAAGCAAAAAATACATGTAGAATGTTAAAAATACATCATTTCCACTGCATAACGCCATTTTCTGCGGTTACAAATTAAATAGAAAAACGGCTTGCTTAATTATTACTTACATTTTCACGCTTCTCTAGAGTGTATATACATGCTGAAGAGTATCAAAGAACTTACTGGATGAAGGATGATAATAATTCTGAAAAAACATTTTATAATGCAAAAAATATTGCAGCAACAATGATTGCAATAATGTCCGCATTGGGATTGATAACCACGATAGTCATCATTCCGAAAAGAATGTAGTATAGCAGGGTGAAGAACGTGAAGAATACATACCAAAAGAACTTCGACCGCAATTTCGGCGGTCGAAAATGACTAATTTCGACCGTATACGGTCGAAATTAGTCATTTTCGACCAGAATTGGACGGTTGAAAAAGACCGCTTTACCTGTAGTGATGGTTGGAATAGGATTTGGATCTCACCCTAAATTTGGATCAATTGGTGATCCAAATTTGGATATATGGTTGGAGTTGGCCTAAGATACTCTCAGAACAACTGATTTCTCATGTCTTCATCATTGCTCTATTCCCTAATTTCCCCTCCTCTCCTTTAATTTCATTGCAGGGACAAAAAATATAGGTGTGTCTATATACAAGAATCAACAAACTGAGTTAAAGTTTGTTTAGTATTGTAATTTGCACAAATTTTTATAATGCCAAGTCATTTTCAAGAAAGCCACCCCGGATATATCTTGATCCTTATTCTCTTATTTTATTTCATTGATATTTATGTAACTTATAATTGATTTCCAAATGTATTTTCTGTGTGCATACCAAATTAAATAAACTAATACATAGCAAAAATAAAGTCCTACCCCTAACCAAAAGTG
Source organism: Daucus carota subsp. sativus (assembly GCF_001625215.2). Lineage (NCBI taxonomy): Eukaryota > Viridiplantae > Streptophyta > Magnoliopsida > Apiales > Apiaceae > Daucus > Daucus carota. The sequence goes on along the minus strand of NC_030389.2, from coordinate 28,730,396 downwards.
CATATTAGGAAAAACATAAGGAATAAATATTTGAAAATGATTTATTAGAACTGAATAGTTTATCAGAGTACATGGCTAGTGGATCTCTTGCACTGCAAAACAACACTAAAGAGATAAGAATTAAAACATCAGACTTGTGTAGAAACGGCAAGAACAAGAGTAACAACACTTGCTGCTTTCATCTGAGAGAGAATCCGTCCTCCCATAACATTACCTGCAGCATCTGCAAATTGAACATGGAAAAAACTAATAATGTTTCCAGAAGCAGCATTTAAACAACTGTAAGCCCCAGAAAACGAAATTATCTGGAAGCTTGTAGAAACGCACGGGGGAGGGATTGCATTGAGTGGATAGCAATATCAACCTCAGAAATGAGTCCCTGGCCAGTAAGCACAGTTACAGCAAGCCCGAAATGCAGTGCAAATTGCACCACACAACTTATGACATCAAATCCACTAGGGATTTCAAGAATGACTGGTTTGTTGATGCCATTCACTGGCTCACAGTTAGTCATTAAAGACCCATCTGAATTGAATGAATATTGAGGAGCTCCTCCATGCCTCCCTGGAGCTGTAGATATTGGGCTTGTTAAACCATTTTGGTTTGAATTACTCATCACTGCGAAAATGTTATTGCTGTGAACTAAACAATGAAAGAGATAAGTATATAGCCTCTCAGCTGATAGCATATATGAGTTGTAATTTGTGATTTTTATTGTTTATATGAGTTTAAAAAGATAATAAGGTATATGAGATTTTACAATTATTGAATAATACAGCTATGTTCATAGAATTTATAGCTAGGGAGAATCTTTTGCATATATTTTTCATGCATATAATCTTTCTACTCACTGATAGAAGAGATATATATATGTGAATTCATAAACAATTTATGAATTTTTATTGAATATAACAGATTTTGATTATATGCAAAATCTGGCGGTGTATTGAGTTGAGATTTTGAACATGTGATTTTGACTTTATGCCCATTTTTGTTAAAATGTCATAGAATAGAGTTGATATATATATAGTTTAGGATTGAAGCACGTGATAAGTGGATTTTATATCCACCTGGAAGTCTTCGTTTCGGCTTAAATCGATGATCTGGCCTCAAGCTTTTGATGTTTTTGATATATTTTAGTGTTGTGATGTGTATGTTTCTTGGGAGGAGGACGAAGAAGAGAATCATAGCTTTCATTGAAAAAAACGGCGAAGCAATTGGATGCGGTAGTGAAAAGTTATGGACAAAGAAGCGGGCTGCTGAGTAGGGGCACCCGCCCCGCCGTGGCGCACCCGCCCCACAATCTGGGCGCGAATTTAAGCCCGTTTTGCCCGTTTCTGATCCGTTTGAAGGCCCGTTCACTGGGGAAGTTAAAGGAAGGCTTGGGGGACTTAAAACATAACCTAGAAACATTCTAAGGAGCACGTGACGGCTATGGAGAAGATCAAGATCGAATTTCATACTTTTTACTTTTGTAATTCTTCGAAGTAGGCGTAACTTTGGATGCTCGTTTCAGATTTGTTTCTTGACACTTATTCTAGTACTTTGAGTTTGTTTTTCCTATTCCGTACCATGTTTACTCTTATTCCCATGATGATGAGAAGTTCGATTATGAACTAATCATTATCGTGAGATTCTAGCAGATTTATATATGGATTTCAGTAGTTGATTTGACTTAATTATTTGTGTGATGAATGTTGATATCTTCGTATTGGTTGTGCTTATTCTTCTGGGATGCGTAGCTAACATCTTAGATTGTTTGTTAATCTTTATTGAAGCGACAGTGGATATATTGATTTAGAACTTGCCATGCGAACATAGGATTATGTATTCGATATACATGATTAGTGGTGTGATTTTAACCATCTTGCATCGCCCTATGTAATCCTGATAGATAACTTGTTCGTCAACCGTTATATTTTCAAATTCTATAGACATATAGGGTCTAAGCATAATTGGTGTCTGTTTACCTTCTATCTTAATTGTGGATGTGTAGCAGAATGGTGCACGTATAACGACAGTTAGCGTGTATCAGTTTCGTGTTATCTGATTAGTTATCAACCATCACATATCGATAAGGCATAACTCTGAATGAAGTATATAATGAAGTTAGAATCCCATGTTTTATTCTCATAAGTAATCCAGTTTAATTACTTAGTTTAATATTCATAGTTCAGTAATTCGATTCTATTAGTTAATTTAGATAAAAACCAACCAACTTGTTAATTGTCTGAGCATTGGATAATAATCATACATTGGTGCATAAGTGCATATTTCTGAATACACCAGTCTCTGTGGGAACGAACTGAATTTGTATCTATACTACTTGTGACCACGTACGCTTGCGTGATTTTGTGCGAACAAGTTTTTGGCGCCGCTGCCGGGGACTCGGTGTTATATTTTAGTTTATGTGCTTGTCATCAGTGGTCGTTAAAGTTCAGTGACTTGGATTCTTTTCTCACTTTTATTTCGTTTGTGTGTGTTTCAAGTACTTGAGCGACGTGTATGCGAACACGTTCTCAGGCCCGTAAAGAAGCATTGGCAAAAGCAGAAACGATAGTGAGCACTACAATGGGTGATCGACCACCAGTTGCGAATGATACTAAGGCTCTTAAGGCTTTCTCTGAGCCTAAAATCAATGATATTTCGTCGAGCATTGTCAGGCCAGCGATCGAGGCCAACACTTTTGAGATCAAACCGAGCACTATTCAGATGGTACAGAACTCAGTGCAGTTTGGGTGTTCTCCGACAGAGGATCCTAACACTACAAGAAAACAGATCAAAACCGACCGCACAAAACCGACCGACGGTCGCGTGGCTACAAATAAAACCGACCTTCCACAACGGTCGGTATATGTATGACATGGCACCGTTATAACCGACCGTTAGGCGTGGTCGGTTTTGTTTTTCGCGGAAAAATAATTAAAAATTAGTTTAAATAAAAATATCTGTGCGTCAGCCCCTTAAAACGACGGCGTTTTTTTTGTTTGGTACTAAAACCGACCGATTGGTCGGTCGGTTTTAACCTGCAACTTTTATATCACTTTTTAGCTAGTAGTGAGCTCACATTCACTTGAAATAAAAATCAAAGGAGAAGAAAGGAGCTAAAGTGGGAAAGAATTATTGCTTGAAAACATTTCAAGTAAGTGATTTTCATTTCTTTGCATTAAATGTGTGTGTGGTGGGTGTGTTAAATGTGTTTGTTATATTAAATGTGTGTGTTATTACATTGAATGCTTGTATTGAATGTATGAAATTCATGTGAAATTGTTTGTTAAATGTATGTGTTATTACATGTGTGTATTGAATGTATGTGTGTATTGAATGTGTGTGTGTATTGAATGTATGTGTTATTAAATGTATGTGTGTGTTAAATGTATGTGTGTGTTAAATGTGTGTTAAATGTGTGTTAAATGTGTGTGTAGATGACAAACTTGGATCGAAGTTGGATTAGTAATCAAGTGCAAAGTGATAAAATTTCGTTAACTCCGGAATATAGGAATGGTGTAGAAACTTTTTTAAAATTTGCAAGTGAAAATGGAATGGGAGAAGATGGTACAATGAAGTGTCCTTGTAAACGTTGTAGGAATTTGAATTGGTTAAGTATCGATGATGTTAGATTCCATTTACTTGCTAAGGGGATGCTTGAGGGTTATACCGTTTGGACATCACATGGTGAAGAAAGAGGAAGAAAACGTAGTCGAACATCGCATAATCGTTATTGTGTTTGGGAACCTACGAGGGTAGAACAACCGGTAGATTTGAATGCGATGCTACATGATTTTGCCGTTGAAAATTCCGAATTTTATAACAACTTGGATACGGGAACTAGGAATGTAGAAGAAGTTCCAAATGATAGTGCAAGAAAATTGTATGAGGTCATTGTTGAAAATGGAGCACCTATTTATCCCGGTAATACGAAGTATACAAGATTAAGCTTTACCACAAAATTGTTAGAATTCAAGAATATCTCACATTGTAGTAATAAGGCTTTTGATAGTTTGCTTACACTTTTTGCGGATGTATTACCAAAAAAACACACGTTGCCCCAAACTTATTATGAAATGAAGAAGATAATGAAGGGTTTGAGGGTTGAATATCAAAAGATTGATTTATGTGAGAATGATTGTATGTTATTTTATGGAGATGACAAGGATAAAGTTGTGTGTGATATATGTGGTAAAGATCATTATCGGGATGTTTTGAGGAAAGATGGTAAAAAAATATTGAGACATTTTCCTTTGATTCCTCGACTACAACGCTTGTATATGTCAAAACATACATCCGACCATATGAGATGGTACAAGAATCGAGATGTCAAAGATGGAGAAATTAGTCATCCCGCGGACGGAGAAGAGTGGAAAAATTTTGATCGTCGATATCCATCATTTGCTCAAGAAATTCGTAATATAAGGCTTGGCCTTGCAACCGACGTTTCAACCCATTTGGCCCTACCGGGAAAAAAACATATAGTGTGTGGCCCATAGTAGTAGTTGTCTACAATCTTCCGCCATCAATGTGTATGAAAAAACCCTATATGTTTATGACCGATATAGTGCCGGGTCCGAATATCATTGGCAAAGATATTAACATTTGTCTAAGGCCTCTCATTGATGAATTGAAGATATTGTGGAATACGGGAATTGAAACATATGATCAATCTTCGAAACAAAATTTTACAATGAGAGCGACTCTTATGTGGACAATTAGTGATTATCCCGCTATGAGTATGATAAGTGGATGGTCGGGTAAAGGAAAATTAGGATGTCAAGTGTGTCTTGGAAGTGTGCAAGGGTTTCAATTAAAACATTGTGGTAAATGTAGTTTCAATGGCACGAACCGAATATTCCTTGAACCAAATGATCCACTACGTCGGAAAAGTAATTTGTTTGATAATGCGGAAAGAAGATTGTTTCGTGGTCGTTTGTCCGGGGAGGGTGTAAAGGAGTTGCTTGACGGTTTAGTTTTTCCACCACCCGGAAAGACTAATACAAAGGCGAGGAGTATCGGATATGGGGAAGAGCATCATTGGACTCATGTTCCAATTTTTTATGAACTCCCTTATTGGTCTTCACATAGTTTACGATATTCAATTGATATCATGCATACGGAAACAAATGTTTTTGAGAACCTATTTTTTACTATTGTGAATGCGAAAAAGTCAAAGGATCACAAAAAAGCAAGAGCGGATTGCAAGCACTTTGGTGTGTTACCTCATTTGTGGATCGATGAAAATGGCAAGTCACCCAAAGCACCTTTTTCCATTACAAGAAAACAACGTAAACTTTTGTGTGAATGGATTAGTTCACTGAAACTTCCAGACGGTTATTCCTCAAATATATCTCGTTGTTGTAATGTTGAGGAGTGTACATTTTATGGATTCAAATCGCATGATTGTCATATATTTCTTCAAAAATTATTGCCTCTTGCAATTCGTGAGCTTTTACCGGCGCCTATAGCGGATGCCATCACGGCAATTGCAAATTTTTTTCAAGATTTGTGCTCATCAATGGTTACAAAAACCGATTTGGAAATAATGGAAAAATCAGTTGTGAAGGCATTGTGTTTGTTGGAAACAATTTTTCCTCAAAGTTGGTTTGATTCGATGGAACACTTGGTTGTGCATTTGGCGGAAGAAATTAGACTTGCTGGACCTGCTTACTGGCATTGGATGTATCCAATTGAGCGTTTATTGGGGAAACTAAAACAAAAGGTCGGCAATAAAGCAAGAGTTGAGGGTTCCATTGCCGAACGATATATGGAGGAGGAGATTGTCAATATTTGTGCTTTTTACTTTGCATCCGACTCGATTCACAATAAATTAAGTCGTAACGAAGTTTTGTTTGATGTACAAAAGACCGACAAATTAGAAGTTTTTAAATATCCATGTGAATCTCTTGGAAAAGAACGAAGTCGATATTTATATGATGATGAGCAATCATTAGCTGATGAATATGTTCTTCTAAACTCTCCTGAAGTTCAACCTTATCTAAGGTATGGTAAATACAATTTACGATAATTTTTTGTCAATACATTTTATGATAAATTAAAGTTATTGACATTTATGCATTATTGTAGGAGGTACCAAGATCGAGTTATGAGACAATGTCCTCAGACAACGCCTCAACAATTAGTGTAAGTCTAAATGTAAAGACAACCCTATCTGTTACATAGGGATGATAACTCAACAATAGAACAGGACAAGTAAATAACACTACGCCTGCACCGGAATCGGAAGATACGAAGACAAAGGTTGAAGAAGCCATCTACAGTCTTGAAGGAATAAGTTCACTGGAAGAAGTTCATTAATATGTTCATGCCTCAGTGAAGAATAAAGATTGAAGTATTCAAGATTGTGGAAGCAATGAAGATGTTGTCCAAGTACTCGAAAGATTTCAGTGCAACCCCTGAAGCAAGATATTTCTATATATCTTGGTTGGTTATTTATAATCAACAAACTGAAGCATAAACTAACCCGGAACCGACTGATCAATGTTTGCTGACAAAGAAGGTACAATGTTTGACTTCAGTGTTAGTCGCTTGTGAACCAGACCAGTGCACTAAGCGTCAGCACGTACGGAGCTTTGCAAAGTATTTATCGATCGAAGAATTGATCCAGTCATATCAAGTCATTTGTTCCAAAGCAAGGCCAAGCCAAGTCAAATGCCAGCTATGCCAAAGCTTACTGCTCAAATGCCATATGTCAAAGCTTCCACAGAAAGCCATATCAGGAAGTGACATTTTATATATGTGTGCACTTATATATTTGTATATGTACAAATATAATTATATATGTATATATGTATATTTAATTAAATATAATATATATAATATATATGTATATATGTTTTTAAACATATGTATATGTATATTTATATGTATATATATTTAAATAAATATATATGTATATAGTATATGAATTTATATTTTACATAAACACTTATATATTTAAGTGTATATATATATATATTATATTATGTGCATAAATATGTATATATTTATATCTATAAGTAATTATATATATATATATCCCTATATATATTTATATTTATATTTACATATAATTTTATGTATATTATATATATTTAAATATATGAGAATATATTTAAATATATGTATATATATATATATTACTATATGTTTATATAAATGTTATTTATATACATTTATATATATATCTTTATTTATACATATATTTATATAATATTATGAATATAATATAATATAAATATATGGATGGAGCATACTCAAGTCAATCTCAGTCAAAGGAGTGATAACAAGGGAAGCATTACAATGGTGGAGCAAGTTCATATTTGCCTTAGAATTTCTCTAAGTCACCAAGTACCTCTTGTACACTCTGTGGCGCAACATTTGACCAAGGCGCAAGGTTTGACCCGGGCGCAACATTTGACCCGGGCGCAACTTTTGACCAAGGCGCAAGGTTTGACCCGGGCGCAACGTTTGACCCGGGCGCAACATTTGACCGGTCAAATGTTGCTCCTCTACTAACAACTCTTGGCACAAACTCCTTGTAACTTAGAATATTTTCTAAGTCACATACATACAACACCATGGAGCACAACTTCACTTGGAGAGCAAACTTTGACCAAGTCAAAGTTTGCGACTCCAAGTGGTGCATCTTGCTCTAACGTGAAATTATTCTAAGTCACCCATACAGGGCATCTGTTAAGTGCAATGTGAGGCGCAAGCTTTGACTTAAGTCAAAGTTTGTCCTCAAATGATGAGAGAGAACTGTGTAGCATCTCTTACTGTGGCGCAAGTTTGTGAGCATCAATATTTGTCTAAGTCAAGCTACAGGAGGAAGCACTAGCGCAAACTTTGACCCGTCAAAGCGCAAGCTTTGACCTTCTCTGACCAGTTACACACTTAGAATAATTTCTAAGTGTTTCTCCTCACAACAGTGGACAATGGACACTACTGAAGCGCAAGGTTTGACTGAGGTGGCGCCAACTTTGACCAACACATTTCCTGGCGCAACTTGGAGTATTTTATGAGTTAGTTTTTATTTTGGACAAATTCAATTTAACCACAGTTAAATTGAATTCGTCCAGGACGAACTCAAGTCGTCCAGGACGAACTCGTTAACCATGGTTAGTTTATGAAAGCCTATAAATATGTGATTGTGGTTCTCACAATTTACAGAACATCCTTCGGGATGAAATGGCCAAGTGCTCTGCACGGCTACTCCCACTATACACACACCCTAGCCTAGCTTTGTAATAGAAATATCAGTAGTGGTTAGAGTTTGTAATATTGAGAGTAGTGGCCATTGTAGCCGAACCTTCGGGTTTGGATTTATAGCACCTTCGAGGTATTTATCAATATACAGATATACCTTGGAAAATATTGTGTGTTGGTTTAATATTTTTATATCCTCAGAAACCGACTCAATAAATATCCGGAACACGAAACCCATTACAGGACTGCAATTTGTTTATCCGCAAGATTCGAAAGAATTTTAAATTGTAGTGAGTATCGTATTCAACCCCCCCTTCTACGATACTTTGGACCTAACAATTGGTATCAGAGCCAGGTTGATTGATATACAAATCAGGATCCTTATCGTACAGAAAATCAAGAACCTAGCTTTCGATATTTGATTAGGGGAAATGTTCTTCCGGTTTGTGTTGCTGAATTTGTCCATAGGCCTAAGCAAGGATTATCCGTCGGATACTGAACTTTGGACCAGGACTTATAAATTTATACTTTAAATTTTAATAAGTTTATTTTATAAATTTGACTTAATTTATTTTAAACTTATTAATTGAGTTTATTATGAATTAATTAAATTTATTTTATAAACCTAATTAAATTTACTTTATAAACTTTACCAAATTCAATTATTAAATTTGTTTAAATTTATTTTAGACTTGTAAAGTTTACTCTTAGACTTTACCAAGCTTATCATAAATTTTTATAAATTTATTATTTAAATTTGTATAGTTTATGATTTAAATTTAAGTTAAAATCTAGAATATAAATTTAAGAGGATTTTACTGATTATGGATCTAAGTTCAGGTTCAAGGGTTCAATTTGGTTTGTTTTAGAAACAATGATTTAATTGGAGATGAGACACTTGAATATTTTCAAAAAATCAAATTTATACAATAAATTTTAATATATTTACTAAATGAATTTGAAATAAATTTATTCTAAACTTATTCAGTTTATTATGAATTTATTTGAATTTATTTTTTTAAATATAATTAAATTTACTTTATAGATTTAACTAAGTTTATTTTATACTTTATTTTCTTTCATCTCTTAAAACTTATTTTTAAATTTATTTTCTTTATAATTTAAACTTAGTTTAAATAATCAAGTGTCCCGTAACCTTTTGAATTATTCTACTCCAAGACAAATCAGATTGACATTTAGTTGAGACAGATCAGGCTGACAGATTACAAGACAAACATCGGGCTTTCAAATACCAGATTCTCAGAAGCGGTAATGGAAGTACATTGATGACCCAATCCAATTGATTTCTCAAAAGATTATTAGAAGCAGTTTTCTATGTTCGACAAAGATGATTGTGATTCGAAGAAGATTCTATTGAAGACTAATTTGGTACTACTAAAAGTGGATTTTGAAGAAGGTACTTCAGGCCTTGATCTGAGTAATTACTCCGACTTGATTATCAGATCACCAGATCAGGATGGGAATTTGCTACATCTACAATGAAGCATCTTTCCAGGGCTCAGAATGTCAACTTTGAATGGCACCACTGGTAGTAGGAAAAGAGAAGTTTTTACGGACGAATCTTCAAGGGATTTCAATCTAACTCAGTGATTCAGGGATATACAATTACACAGTGAATTGTAGCAATGATAAATCCATCCAGAATCAACTGAATCAAAGACAGAGAACTGTGGAGGTTTAAGGATATAATTATCGAGTTACTACCGCATCAAATCAGTTTCGTGCATTTATGTCGGAACCTTAGGATTGAACAGAAGAGTTTGTAACTACTGAATTTGAGGAAGCTCAAGTCGACGAAAGTTAAAACTTTTGAAGAATGTGAGGACAGAACTTCAAGGACTAGCATAACACTATCTGAGAGGTTTAGTCATGTCAGATTCAGATGGAATCCATTGGTTTCAAGTGGTGACTCTTCAGGGTTCAGTTCAAGGAGGTTGCTTTCAAAACTAAGTTGGTCAATACACACAATATTGTTTGGTATCTTTAGCAAAGGTGGGTTGCTATATATATTGAAGCCTCGGCAAACAAGGATGATAGGGCTTGTCTGAAATTCAAGTGGATGTTTTGAAAGAAACATCACAACAAGTTCTTATGCTATTTTAGGAAAGGTGTGAGCTGGATCAGTTGCTGATGAGAAGGATCATTATGGTTATCTGGCTATCCTATCATTCTCTGAAGATGACTCAACTCGCACATCTCAGGTACGAATTCTTTCTAACTATGCAATACATATTTCTTTATATTCAAAGCATGTTATAAATCTCTGAGTAGAATTGTTTAACACACAAGCACAAGCAAGATAGCATCACAATAGATAATGTTGAACTAGTATGCTAGATCACTATTCTGGTAACTAGAATTGATGATAATCTTGTGCATGTGTCTTTAGCAGATTCTTAACATGTGTATGAATATTTAGGATTTGATTATTTGCAATGGTGAGATTAGAAGCTTTCCTTTGGAAAACAACTCTTAGTTTTAGGGGTTATGATCCTAGCATATATAACTTTGTTAAAACACTTAGTTTCAGATTTCCTAGTACAATTAGATTTGCTTATCTAATCTGAATTATTTGTTAAGGATGTTATTTTGTTCTATGATGGAATGTCTACCTTATGTCAGTAGAACTATTAGAACTTCATGTTAGATCTAAAACTGACTTAGCTAATAGAGATAGTATAATGCCATATAACAACAGATTGGAATCAGATCCTTATGCTCTTAGAAGATTATTGAATATATGTAATTCTACTTGATACCTGTTGCACTTGTGTTAATTGGTTTAAGTAGAGAGTACTGAATCTTCTGAATTGCATAACTTCCTGTCTTGCTCTTGTCTTATCTTTGATTGTTTGCCATGTGTATTCAACATCATGTCTGCTTATTTTCATGTCATGAATGCATGTCTTTGTACTTGCATTGATTTTAGAAAAGCATGTTTGAGAATCACATTAGGGCAATGTCTAAATAAGAATTAGCATGTTAAGGTTGCTTCTGTTATTACCACTGTTAAAGAAAAATCTCTAATCCATCCGGACCCAGTTATGATTGGGGACCATAGAACTCTTTCCATTTGTGATTGCAGGTTACATATGTTCCATATGATTTTTGGTGCACTCTGTTTGCTGAGTAGCCGAAATCATATATTCACCAAAAGTACCCTGTTAGCAAATGTGATCATGTGAGCAGTTCCGTCAATAATCTTTGAAAGATGACAACAAAGATTCTCTTGCGGGACATGCTTGTTTTCCTAGAATGTCATCATGGAAGCATATCTTTCTTGGAAGAGTCAAAGCACACAAATTCCTAGTATCAAACGGTTCTCTGACAAAGGACATTATGTCAGTTCATGGAATAGTGTTTTATCTTAAATCAAGAAGGATGTGAATTTTGCTCGTAGCTAATATGGAACTTCAACTGAAGATGGAGTGAGCTGTTTTGATAGTGAAGCCTCATCAGATGAGTATTAGCTATGGCACTTGAAGCTCTCAAACTTGTATGTCAAAACAAGGAGCTCTTTTTATTAGTAAGAAGAGATTTGGTGAGAGGACTGCCTCATCTGGAATTCATTATGGATGAAGATTATGAGGTATGTCAATAGGGAAGTCAAAGGAGCATCGCACAGAAGCAAAGATATGATCAATATTACTGAGCCGCTTCAGATGATACGTATGGATTTCTACGGATCAGTTAATGTCATGTCTACAACAAAGCCAGATATCGTTTTGTGATGATCATTGACTACTCTAGATTCTTTCGTGTTGTTCGTATGTGTTCGAAGGACAAGACGTCACAAATGAAGGTTGATCAAGATGAACCCTGATCATTGATAAATCCAGAAAGACACCATTCTTGCCAGTGGCCAATCAGAAGCAAACACTAACTTTTGGTATGTGTTTGGAGGAAAATGCCTCTTCGAAAGTCTTGCATTTGAAGATCAAAGAATACTTTCCTCGGCTACTCTATGGAGTCTACAGTCCACAGGGTGATTGTGATTAATCAACAGAAGGTGATTGTAAGTCTGGACAGGACATTGAACGACACTTTGCTCCAAGCTGTTAAAGATGATATTATTGGTATAATAATGATTCAGATCCAAGCAGAATCTCTTTGCAAGGATAAGGATTATTAAGGAGATCCCAGCAACAGCTTAGGGGGAGCATTTGGTGGATCCACTAGTCAAACTCAACACCAAATTGAAGATGAACAGGACATATCAAGAACGTATCTGCTTAGACAAAGGGTTTGAAATCAATATCATTCTCGGGTTCTAGTTCTTAAATGTTCCTAATGGTGAAGTGAAGACTAGGAGAGCTATGGTGAAAGGATGTTATTTCTTTGGGTTTCAATCTGAAGTGAAACTTGGGGAAGATTCAAAAGCTCTTAATGGGATCCAGATTGAGTGATTGCACAGCAAGATGATCTCAGTCAGTTTGAAAGCAGATTATGCGGAGTCTGATACCCTGACCTAATGACAATTCCGTACTTAGTATTTGTCGAGTATTCAGATTCCAACTGGATAATTTTGGCTCTGTTACGAGGGACAAGCCAATTTGGTTGCTTAGAGTTACTACAAAGGAGAAGGTTATGAAGATGATGGAAACAGAATCTTCAAGTTCAGGACTCTACATCTTAGGGGACTCAACGACCTTCATGATTGAACTAAAGCACCATTGACGAGACTCGGGTTCAGGATAATGCAGTGAGCTAGAAGATGAAGCTTCATGCAACATTTCAAGGACTTTGCAGTTGCAGATCCAACGGAATTTGTATTCTCTTTCTTCACCAGCTCTCTATGAGTTGCTGTCCAACACCTGATGATCGTCACGGACGTGGTATGACTTCTGACTAGCATATTATTTTAATATCTGTTTGCTAGAGTCATATTTGGTATCCAAATTATTACCTCTCATGATACAAGACACACACAATACAAATATAAGTGCTGTGATACCATGATTATATTATATGTGGACTAACGTCACTTGTGCAAGATAAATGCTAAGTGAATGCAGATTAGTGATATGATGAGTTTGTTGGAAAGTTGCAATTCTTTATGGCCTACTAGTTAGCCTAAAGAATGATGGCAATAAAAGGAAGTCAAGGATCTTTTGAATATGCGCATTTTGGAAGATTCTAGACCTGCCAAGACTTATGCCAACAACCACTGGACTTGATCAGTACAAGAAAGATACATCAACTGAAATGTCAAGTCTCAGAGGTATTCAACTTATCACTTTACTTAACTGCAAGTAGATCACATACTATATTTTACATAAGGTATTACTTCATTCATGAGCATGTCTATCGTATTTCTTGAATGAATTCATGAGTATTAAATTGTCTATACATAGGACTTGTGAATTTATTTAAAATCCAATACCTCGTGCTTTTTGCTATTCTATGTGATTGCCATGTTTATTGTTTTGCATGCTTAGATGGTGATTATATGTTTTAGCATGAGTGTTTGTTATTTCAAATTATTTAAATTATGGTGCATGACAATTAAGTGACTTATTTGTTCATGATTTAAATGATTAGAGATGACATGAAGCATGACTTAATTATGTTAATTTTTCTTGATCTATACCTCTTCAACAATTGGTATCTAGTAGAGAACTTTGTCATAATCTAGTCGTGATATATCTGTATTTGTGAACATACTTAGGATTATTTTCTAGGTTCAATTCATTCTTATAGGTATAAAATCTGAAGCATGACTTATTTGTTTCTAGACTTATGACTTGTATCAGTAATTGGTATGTGGTTAGAATCTAGTTAGAATTTAGTCATGATATACTAGTATTTGTGGAGTTACTTAGATTCTCTCTAGGCTGAATCCATTTATATTAGTGCATATACTTGAAGCATAACTATTTGTGTTGGATATTTGATGATTTATTAATTGATATTTTATTTCATGTCTAACTGCATATAGTTGTGATACTTTTAGTGTTAGTGATATTTTGGATGCTTATATGTAGATCACTAATATTAATTGTTAATATTTTCTGTGAGGAGTTGTTGTGAGTTTACTTGTACTTAATGCTTACATGTATAGGACTTGTGAATTTTTCTTCAACTTTCCCTCGGGCTTGCGAATATCTTTGTATGATTGTCATGATTTTAGTTGTTATATGTTGATCTGATAATTATATGATATTGCGTAGGTAATTATTATTTTATCTTAGTTAAATTGTGATCTACAATTATATTCTCATTTGTTTCATGATTGACCTTGATAGAATAATAGAAGCATGATTAATTCATCTTTGAAATATTTGATTGGTATCTTTTCTTGATGCTTTATTGATGTTTTATTTTTGAATTGATTGTGATGTATTGGCACTGGTGAAATATTGTTGCATATTTCTTAAAACCACTAGTGCTAATATATTTTAGGTGTTTAATATTCTGAGTACAAGGGAGACAACCAAAATCTTTATTTTGTCTCGTATTTATGTTATGGAGTGGTGAGTTTCCTCAAAGAAATTTTCCTATCAATTGATTTTAACAATTGGTATCCACTACTCTATCTCATAAATATTTCTTAGAATATTTTGCATCTATATATGAAGCGTCATGGGACGAGACATTGATCATCTTGTATTTGTGTACTTGGTGATCTTTGTCACTTGCAGCGTCTGTTTTGACGATGTGCTAGTATGATGCCTTTTCACTAATTATTGTGATGAGTGCTTTATACACTGTAGCGCATAAATTTTCTTGTTTCCTTTTTAAATTGTAGTGAGAAACAAGAGTCTGTGTCTTTTTCAAAGACAAGTTCATTTAAACCTTTTATGCATAGATTCAGACTCTCGTATTCAAACCAATTTTTAATGGAAAACTTTGATTCTTTCATCGGTTGTGATTGTCATTCTTTATGAAAATCATTTTACAGTCACAACTGATTCATTTTTCTCAAAAGATTAAATGCAATTGCTTTCATTCAAAATCATAGATTTTCTAAAATGCATTTATGTCTCTTTCTGTTCTTTGGAACTTAATTAGCCTCTTGGCTTTCCTAGATAGTCATAAGGTTGAAAACCAACAATCTTTATCCCAGACTATACTTCCAAATTCAGAACACATCCCAACTTTCCCCATGGAGTAATAAGGAACTTATTAGACTAGAGGTCAATGAGGGAGAAACTGTACTCGTTGCAGCAAATAAGGATGTGAGGGATAGTGTACCCACAGCTCTACCTCTCAAGGAGAAAAGGTGTTTTCAAAATTGAGGTAACTGTTTGCTCATCTGTATTCTCTCAAAAGAATATAGAGCTGAAAAGGCAATAAAACAGTCTCTGGAATCATTCTCTCAATAGGATGAGTCCATTGAAATTCGCTCGTCAGCCAGAGCATCTTGTATGGAGTCAAGCACATCATCAGTAATCACTCTGATGAAGAGCCTAAACAAAAATCTTATGGACACAATACAAGAGAGTGCACAGTAAGGTTAAAGGTTTTGTTCCAGAAGTAACTTCTTCATTTATCATTTTACGGTAAATAAGATGGTTGATGCCTTTACAGGTGTAAGGAGGAAACGAGGATCTCAATTGCCAAATCTTCAGGATTCTCGTCTCCCTCCCCAGATAAGAACAGATCTGGATCCAATCGGAATGGATTTCCTATTTATAGGAGATCGGCAACTCTCTGACTATGAGTCAATTTATTGATGAGTCGGTTGAGGATCGGGGATTTACGAAACCCCATTGCACCGCCAGTGACCTCTCTTGAAGGGGCTATGGTGATTTTCTCATGCAGGTACAGAAGACCATACTTTGAGTGCTGAGAGAAACACTGTGAGCCAAACACTGGAGTTAAACACTTGGTGAGATTCTGAGAAAAACCAGTGAGATATCAGAATGAGAAATATGTGAGCATGAGTGAGTGCAAACACATAGGATTTTGAGAAGAGTGAAACACTTGTGAGGTACATATAATAATAATTGGTATTGGAAGCTCACAAGTTGTTGAAAGAATTGACGGAAGCAACTATAGTTCATTCCATTTCACGGTGTGAACCTATGGTTGATGATTCTCTTGAATCAAGTGTCTTCACAGACATTGAGGAGGACGTAGGCCTTTGCCATAATTAAGCCTTTGTCTAACCTCCCAGAGCAAACAACTCTGGATCCTTAATTGGATAAGCCACTTAGTGGTTGGCAACTTGTGGACCATGATTCGGATTTATCTGATGAGTCTATAGGGACTGGGAATTACGAACTCCCATTGCACCACCGGTGACCCCCTTTAAGGGTGGCTAAGGTGATTTTCTTGCAGGTACTCAGCATTTTGGAAGCTCAGTATTTGTGTGGAGGGATACACTTACAGAACTCGTGAGTGACACCCTTACCCAAAAACCAAGAGAAAATTGAGTGTTGAGTGATACACCTGCAGAACATTTTAGTGAGACACCTACTAATTACCAAATTTATACCTAAAGACAAAGTGGATGTTGTTACTGGAATGTCAGTTTTTATTCCTTACTTTTCCGTTTGGAACCTATTCTTTCAGCATAGGGACCAACCCAATCAAAGTAAACCCTTCTTCTGAACTCTTTCTTCGACCCCAGCTTTAGCGTTGTTTAGTTCTCTATGGGGAGATTATCTTTTGGTACAGGAAGTATTGTACACGTTCCTTGACCTATTTGATACCACATATCCTCGGAGGATTCCACAACTAAGGGGGAGAATATATTTAGGGGGAGAATATATGAAAGGGGGAAGAAAAAGTAAGTTAGCTTTCTTCTGCTGTCTACAACTAAGGGGGATTAAACTACTCTTTAGCTGTGTACTACTGAGGGGGAGATTCTTCTTTCAACTAAGGAGAAGGATTGATCTTTCATCTAAGGGGAGACAACTACTTATCACTAAGGGGAACCTGATCAAGGTAACGGGAGGAGAAGTATAAGGTGATACATTTATTCTTCAGTAAGTGGTAGACATGAACTCATTCATTACCACTGAAGAATTCAATGAAGCTGCTGATTGTTCTTTGCATAATGGAATGTTTTGAATTCTCTTCAAGACAGACTATGAGGATTATCTGGCAGGAAAGCAAGAACCAGAGAAATAAAGGTGATATGCACATTTGTTATTTCTATTCATGAAATCTGGAAATGTATTATATGATCCAGAAACTTTGTAGCATTATTTACTAGTCCAGGATTTTACTTTTTCTAGTGTTAGTTGAGTTATCCTCCAGAGGATTTGCTTGTTATGATTAACAAACAAATAGGGGGAGATTGTAAGTCTAAATGTAAAGACAACCCTATCTGTTACATAGGGATGATAACTCAACAATAGAACAGGACAAGTAAATAACACTACGCCTGCACCGGAATCGGAAGATACGAAGACAAAGGTTGAAGAAGCCATCTACAGTCTTGAAGGAATAAGTTCACTGGAAGAAGTTCATTAATATGTTCATGCCTCAGTGAAGAATAAAGATTGAAGTATTCAAGATTGTGGAAGCAATGAAGATGTTGTCCAAGTACTCGAAAGATTTCAGTGCAACCCCTGAAGCAAGATATTTCTATATATCTTGGTTGGTTATTTATAATCAACAAACTGAAGCATAAACTAACCCGGAACCGACTGATCAATGTTTGCTGACAAAGAAGGTACAATGTTTGACTTCAGTGTTAGTCGCTTGTGAACCAGACCAGTGCACTAAGCGTCAGCACGTACGGAGCTTTGCAAAGTATTTATCGATCGAAGAATTGATCCAGTCATATCAAGTCATTTGTTCCAAAGCAAGGCCAAGCCAAGTCAAATGCCAGCTATGCCAAAGCTTACTGCTCAAATGCCATATGTCAAAGCTTCCACAGAAAGCCATATCAGGAAGTGACATTTTATATATGTGTGCACTTATATATTTGTATATGTACAAATATAATTATATATGTATATATGTATATTTAATTAAATATAATATATATAATATATATGTATATATGTTTTTAAACATATGTATATGTATATTTATATGTATATATATTTAAATAAATATATATGTATATAGTATATGAATTTATATTTTACATAAACACTTATATATTTAAGTGTATATATATATATATTATATTATGTGCATAAATATGTATATATTTATATCTATAAGTAATTATATATATATATATATCCCTATATATATTTATATTTATATTTACATATAATTTTATGTATATTATATATATTTAAATATATGAGAATATATTTAAATATATGTATATATATATATATTACTATATGTTTATATAAATGTTATTTATATACATTTATATATATATCTTTATTTATACATATATTTATATAATATTATGAATATAATATAATATAAATATATGGATGGAGCATACTCAAGTCAATCTCAGTCAAAGGAGTGATAACAAGGGAAGCATTACAATGGTGGAGCAAGTTCATATTTGCCTTAGAATTTCTCTAAGTCACCAAGTACCTCTTGTACACTCTGTGGCGCAACATTTGACCAAGGCGCAAGGTTTGACCCGGGCGCAACATTTGACCCGGGCGCAACTTTTGACCAAGGCGCAAGGTTTGACCCGGGCGCAACGTTTGACCCGGGCGCAACATTTGACCGGTCAAATGTTGCTCCTCTACTAACAACTCTTGGCACAAACTCCTTGTAACTTAGAATATTTTCTAAGTCACATACATACAACACCATGGAGCACAACTTCACTTGGAGAGCAAACTTTGACCAAGTCAAAGTTTGCGACTCCAAGTGGTGCATCTTGCTCTAACGTGAAATTATTCTAAGTCACCCATACAGGGCATCTGTTAAGTGCAATGTGAGGCGCAAGCTTTGACTTAAGTCAAAGTTTGTCCTCAAATGATGAGAGAGAACTGTGTAGCATCTCTTACTGTGGCGCAAGTTTGTGAGCATCAATATTTGTCTAAGTCAAGCTACAGGAGGAAGCACTAGCGCAAACTTTGACCCGTCAAAGCGCAAGCTTTGACCTTCTCTGACCAGTTACACACTTAGAATAATTTCTAAGTGTTTCTCCTCACAACAGTGGACAATGGACACTACTGAAGCGCAAGGTTTGACTGAGGTGGCGCCAACTTTGACCAACACATTTCCTGGCGCAACTTGGAGTATTTTATGAGTTAGTTTTTATTTTGGACAAATTCAATTTAACCACAGTTAAATTGAATTCGTCCAGGACGAACTCAAGTCGTCCAGGACGAACTCGTTAACCATGGTTAGTTTATGAAAGCCTATAAATATGTGATTGTGGTTCTCACAATTTACAGAACATCCTTCGGGATGAAATGGCCAAGTGCTCTGCACGGCTACTCCCACTATACACACACCCTAGCCTAGCTTTGTAATAGAAATATCAGTAGTGGTTAGAGTTTGTAATATTGAGAGTAGTGGCCATTGTAGCCGAACCTTCGGGTTTGGATTTATAGCACCTTCGAGGTATTTATCAATATACAGATATACCTTGGAAAATATTGTGTGTTGGTTTAATATTTTTATATCCTCAGAAACCGACTCAATAAATATCCGGAACACGAAACCCATTACAGGACTGCAATTTGTTTATCCGCAAGATTCGAAAGAATTTTAAATTGTAGTGAGTATCGTATTCAACCCCCCCTTCTACGATACTTTGGACCTAACAATTAGATCGTATTGTGAAAACTCGATTCAAAGATTGGTTTAAGAAAAAGGTTGAGAAAGACGAGATAGACGGACCTCGTTTCATGGACTTGCTAGAAGGACCAACATTAAAGGTCATGACTTTTGAAACTTGTCAAGTTAATGGATATAAATTTTCAACATCATCCGCATCCGGTTCCGGTGTTGTAGTTAAGGGAACTTTGCATGAAAATAATCTTGATTATTATGGTCAACTAATAGAAATTATGAGGCTTATTTATCAAGGATGCAATCACGTATATTTGTTCAAATGTATATGGTTTGATAGTCTCGGAAATGGTGTGAGGATCAATAAGAATCGAGTGGTGACGGTTGATATAACTTCAAGATTGAGATCTAACGAAGTTTTTATTTTAGCTAGTCAAGCCTCTCAAGTATATTACGCTCCTAGCGTATTGGATCCACGAAGCAAAATATATACGGTGGTCAAATCTAAAAGTCGTCCGATTGATGAATCAATTATTGTGCAAAACGATATAGAGGACGCTTTTCAAGAAGATAGATCTAATGTCGCTAGCTCATTTTCGCTATTTGTTGATTTTGCACAATATGGACAAATACCATTTATTCGGCGTGAAAATCAAGATGATGATGATGAAGAAGACGAATTGCGAGATGATGAAAATCAAGATGATGATGATGATGTTGAACACAATGAAGAAGAGGAAGATGATAATGAAGATAATGATGATGATAATGAAGATGATGATGAAGATGATGACGGTTTTGATGACTTTCAATGATGTTTAAATTTGTGTAATGATTTATAATTGTGTAATCATATACGATGGTGTAATGATAAACAATGTTGTTTAGGCTGCTTAGTAATTTGGTTATGTATTGCTATTTGATGTTGGTACAGGATTTGGCAACTGAAACTGCAAACGAATTATGTTTTTTTTTCCTTTTTTGCCCAGAAAACCGACCGATAGTACACATAACCGACCGGTTTTGACCATAAAACTACCAGAAAACCGACCGAAAGCACTTAAAACCGACCACCTTCTTCAACAAAACCGACCGTACTCATCTAAGGGCGGTCGGTTATGATTCGGTCGGTTTTAAATATAAGGATGGCGTACTGGTACAAGCCCGACCGAGTCATAACCGACCACATATAACCGACCGTGGCAGGATTTGACCTCGGTCGGTTTTACCTAAAAATCAGTCAAAGCATATCTATATTATTTGTTATATATATAAAAATTATAATAATATAAGTTTACCAGAAAACCGACCGCATTCATGTAAAACCGACCACTTTTTTCCAGAAAACCGACCGTCTGCTTATAAAACCGACCGTGTTCAGACAAAACCGACCGTTGACACCTTTGACTTCGGTCGGTTTTAAGTAAAACTCAGTCAAAGCTAATATATTATTTATTATATATATATATATAAATTTATATAATATAAACAAATATATATATTATATAAATATGTATATATATAATATTTAAATGTAATATTTATATAAAATATATTCAGAATATAAATATATATACAGTCATAGCTATCTCTTCAGTCTTACATACACGGATGGTTACAAGTGAAGTGTCCGGAGAGGAAGGTGTGAAACCTAACTCTTGTTTCCTCCTTTCCTCACGGTGACAAGCTGTAAACGTCGTTCATCCCGTCTCCTTTGACGATATTCAAAGCAGAACGTAGACTGACTCAGTACTAGTCAGTATCTCGTGTCTATATATTATTGGCTCCTTCTTAATATATATTATTTTAACTTTTGTTTTCTAACTTGACGTGCCAAGAATTTAAGAGTATTCTGATCATTGCATGTATATTCTTATAACTTATATATGTTCATAAGCAGTGTTCTAATTAAAAATCGCCGATTTAACTGAGTAATCCCCGATTAATCCACTGCAAGGTCGGCCAATGATTCGATTTTTGAAATACGATTAATCTTTATATATATTTCTTAATCGAAGTATATATGATATATATTAAAATTAAAATATTATATTACCTTAAATATGAATAATTATAGAATTTATGAATATAGTAATATTATTTTTAATTATAGAGTTACTAATAGCTAATATAGTATTATTATTTTTAATTTGAAATTAAATTATTATTAAATAATACTAGCTATTAATATATAATTTTATCTTAATATTTTTAATATTAAAAGCTATGGTTTTTATTTAATTAAATAAAACCCTAAATTTAGGGTTTAAAAAACCCTAAATTTAGGGTTTAATAAAACCGACCGACCCTTACTAAAACCGACCGATTTTTTTGCGCCTAAATATTTCGTGAAAAATTAAAAACCGCGCCACAGTGAAACGACGTCGTTTCACTGGGGACGAAGACATAACCGACGGCTGCTGCGGTCGGTTTTGTGCTCTGTATATATAAAAAAAACAGCCGTTTCTTTTTCTTTCTATCTCCCTTTTCTCTCCCAACTCTATTTTCTCCCAACTCTCTTCTCTCCCAACCTTATGCAATGGCGATTTCAGTGCTCTCTTACTCTACACTGGCTCTTCAACTCTCAATTCACTATGCTCTCTTACTCCTACTCTCTGCAATCCAACCCCCAGTGATCTCGATTCCAACTCTCTTGCTTATGGTGGTTCCAATGGTGATGGGGGCTCACTATGGTGGTTCACAAAGGAGACCCAGTGCTTATTATGCTCGGAGGAAGAAACCCCCAACTCTCAGTGGCGATTCCAATGTATATTCTCCATTTTCTCTATTTGTTAATTTCGTTTATGTGTATATATATATATATATATATGTGTATATGTTGGTGAATCTGCATATGTATGTGTATATGTGTAAAGGTGAATCTGCATATACGTATATGTTAATATAATTGTGTATGTGTGTGTTTGTATGTGTGTGTGTGTGTATACGTGTATTGGGAAATTTTGCATGCAATTTGTTCGTCGGTTATGTGCAATTTGTTGGTCGGTTATATGTGGGGTGAATTTTTATTAATTTCTCAATTTGTATAAATTTTGGCCTCCAATTTGTATAATGTGTGTTCGTCGGTTATGTATAATGTGTGTGTTTATGTATAATGTCTTTGTATATATAGTATATGTATAATGTCTTTGTATAGTTTGTGTAATTTGTATAATGTGTGTTTGTATTTGTATGTGTTTATATAGTTTGTGTAATTTCTATAATGTGTGTTTGTATTTGTATGTGTTTATATAGTTTGTGTAATTTGTATAATGTTTGTGTTTGTATAATTTGTGTAATTTGTCTTTGTATAATGTGTGTGTTTGTATAGTTTGTGTAATTTGTAATTTGTTTTTGTGTAATTTGTCTTTGTATAATGTATGTGTTTGTATAGTTTGTAATTTGTATAGTTTGTGTTCTAATTGTGTATTTGTATTGTAGGGGCTCTTTGGTTGGGTGATGATAGTCGTCATGATTTCATTGACGATATATATCATGGCAAGGAAAAGGAAAGCAACGGACAAGGACACCGACAAAGGCAAGGGAAAGAGTGTCGGTAGTAGTACAAACAAAAAGAAGGCGAAGGGAAAAGGAAAGGGATAGACGGGGTTGCGTGACGAGCCAACGGATTCGGAAACCGAATCGGAGCATAACACAAGGGAGGCGGAGGCGGAGGCGGAGGAGGAACCGGTGAGAAGAGTGAGGATGCCACGGTCACATTCATGCGGCATTTTTGGAGCTAAGATACCAACAAGACCTCGACGGATCCATATCTCCGATGGACAGTAAGTATATTGTTTTATATGTTGTGTTTTGTAGTGATTTGTAATGATTTTTAGTGTTAAATATATGTAGTGTGCGTTAGTTATTAATAATTTGTTCACGAGTTAATATTTATAATGTTCTTATATACACTACGCCATAAGTGCTCATATGCAACGCGTATTCCTAGTGTTGCATGGAAAGTATTGCAATAGACCCTTGGTTTTCTATCTTCTGCAACAGAACTCAAACGGCGTTGCATTATAGGAGTTTGTAGTGTTGCATTATAGCAGTAGACATTGCTAGACCCATTTTTGCTGACGTGGCAGTGGGTCCCACGTGCTGACGTGGCAGTGGGGCCCACCGCTGGACCCATTTTTGCTGACGTGGCTGTGGGTCCCACGTGCTGACGTGGCAGTGGGACCCCTGCTGGACCCACTTTGGTGACGTGGCAGTGGGTCCCACGTGCTGACGTGGCAGTGGTCCCCGCTGCTGGACCCACTTTGGTGACGTGGCAGTGGGTCCCACGTGCTGACGTGGCAGTGGGCCCCACTGCTGGACCCAGTTTGGTGACGTGGCAGTGGGTCCCACGTGCTGACGTGGCAGTGGTCCCCACTGCTGGACCCATTTCGGTGACGTGGCAGTGGGTCCCACGTGCTGACGTGGCAGTGGGGCCCACCTCCGGACCCATTTCGGTGACGTGGCAGTGGGGCCCACCTCCGGACCCATTTTGCTGACGTGGCAGTGGGTCCTACTGACCCATTTTGATATAAAATTCTTTGAAAATTTTTGAAGTCCAAGGGAATTGAACCCCTGACCTCTCATGTATCAAAACATGTCACACACCACTCCACCAACCTTTCATTTATGTTGTGTTTTGCATAACTAAAATATAATAGTTATATGTGGTCAAAGTGGGTAGTCCAATTAACCTACGTAGTCCCGAACACGAATTCTATTTTTTTTAAATTTGTTTTCGACGATCCAACCGTACGGATGTTAATATCTATCAAATTTAATAATATGAAATTTTTTTCAAAAATTTTCATATTTAGAAGGTGTGAGTTTATAATAGTAAAAGCGGTCCAAGAAGGTAGTCCAATTAACTAGTGTTGTCTCGAAAGTGAATTCTTTTTTTTTAAATTCATTTTCGACGATCCAACCGTACGGATTTTAATATCTATCAAATTTAGCTATAAGAAATTTTTTTCAAAAATTTCCATATTTAGAAGGTGTGAGTTTATAATAGTCAAAGCGGTCCAAGAAGGTAGTCAATTAAGCAATGTTGTCCCGAATACAAATTCTATTTTTTAAAAATTCAATCTTGATGATCCAACCGTACGGATGTTAATATCTATCAAATTTAGCAATAAGAATTTTTTTTCAAAAATTTCCATATTTAGAAGGTGTGAGTTTATAATAGTCAAAGCGGTCCAAGAAGGTAGTCAATTAAGCAATGTTGTCCCGAATACAAATTCTATTTTTTTAAAATTCAATCTTGACGATCCAACCGTACGGATGTTAATATCTATCAAATTTAGCAATAAGAAATTTTTTTCAAAAATTTCCATATTTAGAAGGTGTGAGTTTATAATAGTCAAAGCGGTCCAAAAAGGTAGTCAATTAAGCAGTGTTGTCCCGAATACAAATTCTATTTTTTTTAAAATTCAATCTTGATGATCCAACCGTACGGATGTTAATATCTATCAAATTTAGTAATATGAAACTTTTTTCAAAAATTTCCATATTTAGAAAGTGTGAGTTTATAATAGTCAAAGCGGTCCAAGAAGGTAGTTCAATTAATCAGTGTTGTCCTGAATACGAATTATAAGATGTGAATTATTGTATTAATTTTTAATTTAATTTAAAGTAAGTATTTCTCACCTATATCATTTAATTTAAATTAAAAATCTAAAATAAAATATATAAATAATAAATATATAAAATAAAATAAAACAAATTATAATCCACGTCAGCTGAAATCTTAAGCGGGTAAAACTCCCCCCAAATATTTTCAGACAAATTAACTCCATATCAAACAAACACTCTCACCTCCATTTCCCGACCTCGCCACTCTCACCTCCATTTCCCGACCTCGCCGCGCCACAGTCCCGACCTCGCCGCTCTCACAGTCCCGACCTCGCCTCTCTCAACTTCCTCACCTCACAATCTCGACCTTCATTCTCACCTCACTGCAGTCTCGACCTCAATATCAAATTAGGGTTTCGGTGTTCACGATTTGGGGATTTTGCTCAGTTCTCAGTTCTTCATCCCAGTTCTCCCTCACGGTGCTCAATTTGGGGATTCTGGTGTTCTCAGCTCTCGATTTGTGGATTTGGGCATCTGCAATTAGGGTTTCGGTGTTCTCGATTTAGGGATTTCAACTTCTCGGTTGTGGTTTTAGTTGTGGGTTCAAGTTCTCCATTCTTCAGTTAGCTCTGGTAATTCCTCTTTTTTATTTAAGATATAGATTTTGCATATAGGGCTTTTTGTGATTAAGATTTTGTTTTTTTTAGTTGCTATCTGCTTGTAATTTGTATTTTTAATTGATATTAGCTAGGTTGGGTGTTGCATGCTTGTAATTCATGCTGAGTTGTTTTGTTTTTTTAGTCTAAGAGAGAGAGTGACAGAGAGAGAGAGTAGGGAGGGAGAGAGTGGGAGAGAGAGAGAGAGAGAGAGAAGGGAGGGAGAGAGAGACAGGGAGGGAGGGGGAAAGAGACAGAGAGAGAGACAGGGAGAGAAGGAGGGAGAGAGTGACAGAGAGGGGGGACAGAGAGAGAGAGAGTAGGGAGGGAGAGAGTGTGATTTTATTATCTTATAGAAGCTCTAGACTAAATGCCTCTGCTAGCTGAAGGCAAACAGAATTGGTTGGGTCTTATTTTTGTTGTTTTTTTCATTTAAAAAAAGCACATGTAAGTGAAGTTGCAAATTTGTAAGTTTATTCACTAAAATGAGTAATCTCTTGAGACAACGGATCTTTCACCCAAAATAGCGTAACTTGCTGAATCCTTATATCATAACGCCTTTTGAGCTCAGTGTGCAAGGAACCATGTTATTTTTTTTTAATAGTCAATTTTAGACCTCTAGTAACTTCTGAACTAATCAAGTAGAGAATGTAATCAAGTAAGCTTCTTATATTACCCATATTTCATTCTACTTTTTTCTATAATGTTTCAATATTTGTCTTCCTTATCAGCTTTTTTGAACTTGGTGTTTATTTAGGGAGCATCGAGCTTTACTAGACAGTTGTGGCACTTCAAAAAAATTTAAAAGGGAACGAGCACACACTGAAGAATTCTGGAAATGGTTAACCGAACAGATTGTAACAAAAGATCTGATTTCAACAGATTTGGAGATGTTTTCATTAGGTCCTAACAGAAGAGCTAGGAAATTCAGTGGCTACGTTATAAATGGATATAGATTTCATACGAAATCTAGGGATTCCCAATGTGTCACACAAAACAGCGGTGTTTTTTTAACAGCTGAAACAACTAGTTTTGCAAGTTCGCGAGATGAAAACCCCATAGTTGGCAATGTCAACTATTTTGGTTCAATTGAAGAAATATTTGAACTAGATTATTGGGGGGCTTTTACCGTGGTACTTTTTAAATGTAGTTGGTATCAAGAAGGCAAAGACTTATATGGCCTTACTCAAGTAAACTTCAGCAGGTTGTGCCATAAGGCCGACCCTTATGTCATGGCTTCACAAGTTAGACAAGTGTTTTATGTCGAGGATCCGATTGAAAAGAATGTTCACTATGTCATTAAAAAATTACCGAGAGATTGGTGTGATGCTGATAACCAAAATGCAGTTGAAGATTACAAAAATGCAACTTTTGATGATATTGACTACAATTGCAGAATACAAAGTGAAGTTGGTCATGAGAGCTGCTTTAGAGATGACATCCCGACAACTCATATTCCTTTTCCATCTTAATATTTAAATAGTTGTAAAATCAGACTTTTGAGTGCATTTGTGTAACTTGGTGTTTATTTAGTTAATATATGGATCATTATCACTGTTTTTTCATTTATTCTTTATTTTTCATTCAAACTGCTGTAATATTCCTTGCACTGTTGCTTCATTTATACTTTATTTTTCATTCAAACTGCTGTAATATTCCTTGCACTGTTGCTTCATTTATACTTTATTTTTCATTCAAACTGCTGTAATATTCTTTATTTCTCACTTTTATTTATTTATTCTGGTATATTCTTTAAGTTTGTGTATTTTTGTGCAAATATGGTTGTACTAATGTTTGTGTTTTTTGTACAGGATGGAAGATAAGGAGATCAATATTAGGTTCAATTACAATGGCCGATTTCAGAAAAGTACTTATGTCGGTGGACAAACTTTCGTTGTAACACGGGTTGAGGTGGACCTATTTTCTTATACAGTGCTTATGGAATATGTGAGAGACTACCTCCGTTACACTGAAGTTGGAGGAGTGTATATGAGCAAAGGAAAGGCTGGTTGGGAGCTTTTGACAGATGACAAAGACTTAATCGGACTCTTAGAAGCCTGCAAAGATGGTGAAGAAATTGAGTTTTTTGTTGACACTATTGTCGACAAGGAAATTGAGCCAATGACTCAGATGCAACCACATGTAGTGGTGCGGCCAAGAAAAAATATAATTGGAGGTATACATATACATATACATATATATATATATATATATATATTTATATATATTTATATTTATATATAATGTTTCACCTTCCCTGGCATATATAATGTACATATTATCTTTTTGATTTTACAGTGTCTCCAAAGAAGCTTGTGTCTCCGAAGAAGCCCGTAAAGCGTACATTTGTCACAAGACAACAACTCCAGCAGCATAATCAATTACTTAGGAGGTCACCTAGGGGGAGCAAGCGAAATAAGGAAGAACAACTAGAGAAGGAGGAAGAAAGAACAACAGTGAGAAGGAAATTAAATCTTCAAAAGGATACAAGCAGATGCGAAACTACTGGAGAAACCGAGGCTGTTGTACAGGTTTCATTTAAAATTAAGAATTTTTCCTCATTTTCTTAATTTCTAAACATAGTCAAGCTTTGTTAGTTGGATCTATTTTTTGCTGCAGAATCCACCATTGACAAACTATGAGAAAGAAAGACTCGATCGTATGAAACGAAATGAAGGCGTTCTTCAAGCTTATGGGGTTCGTAGACTAGCTGCTAGTCTTAAAGAGGGTGCTGGACAGAATAGCACGACAGAACCCCGTCATTCTAAGGATCCTGATGAGGACGATGAGTACGTTCCTGAAAAAGAGCCTCAAGTTGAGAGTGATGAAGATATATCAGAGATGGAGGTACCATGTATTTGTTTAATTTTTTAATTATAGCAAAATACATTTCCATCTTTCTAAAATGATTTTCCTGATTTACAATAATGCTTCCACTCCACAAAAGGAATCTTACTTTGAATTTAGCCTGATTGGCCATCCCTTA
Source organism: Daucus carota subsp. sativus (assembly GCF_001625215.2). Taxonomy (NCBI): domain Eukaryota; kingdom Viridiplantae; phylum Streptophyta; class Magnoliopsida; order Apiales; family Apiaceae; genus Daucus; species Daucus carota. The sequence continues at coordinate 28,701,344 of NC_030389.2, read as the reverse complement.
TAGTTTATTATTATAAATTACGAAAGTTCAGAATATAATAGCTGTTTGTATTTACAAATAAACCTTCTGTGTAGTCAGCTATACTTCAGATTTTGAATTTTACGATTTTGTGGGCACTTAAGGTATCAAAATTGGAGATAGAACAGGTGATAGATTGTTAAATACATATCTCTTAAAAAATGTAGTACTGTAAGCTGCCACTTAGAGCACCTACTTCTGAATAGTTATAAAATTCTCACGGAGTTATAAAAATGTATCTGAAAGTAGACACGGGGCCGAGGACTCAGGAATTAAGCTTAATGCGAGTAAAAGTTTATATAGACTGATTTATTTTACATTCATAAAAGTAGCGTCTATTGCACATAAATCACATACAATTAATTACATGTTATATTATAGTATAAAACTAATAAAATAACATCGAAACAAGTCAATCATGGACCTTGATCTCTATAAACAAGTTGCAAGACCTTAATGTTCATTTGATACAACTAATCACTTTGTATATTTTCAAATTTAGAGATAAAATGATAATAATGATACAATTGCATGATTACAGAGAAAAAGAGTTGCCAAGGCAAATAAGACAGGGGTGGGACGTAGGACTCGTGCACAAGCAAAAGCACAAGAGCCTGCTGACATTGAAAGAGAATCGACACATGTCGCCACTCCCGTCAGGAACAAAGGGAAGAAAGCTGCAGTTGAGAAGGAGGTGACAAGTTCTTATCGTGCACCTACTGTAAAACCAACTTGTTCCAAATTGTTGAACAAGGCAGTCAATGGAGTACCTCCCGGTTCCATAAATGCTTATCTAGCACTGCGGGAACAACAAAAATTGAGTACTACACCTCAATTACAAGAGGATGATGTTCCTGAACTTAATGTGGACCAAGCTACAGATGAGGAGGAAGCTGTTAAAGGTACTGTGTACATGCATTTTTACTCTATTTAATTAGCAAGGGATAACGTGTCACTTACGTACGTAAATTGGCATGTAGTTCCTGACAGCCTGAAGAAGCAATTGTGGGAACAAACTCTGGTACATTTTATTAGTTGATTGTCATGTAGTTCATACTTATGAATTATATTGTAATTGGTATGTAGTCCACACAATTGCATTAGTTCATACTTAATTTTGCATTATATCGTAACAGTATAAATAACTGATTTTATGTTCGATATTTACATTTTTAGGCTAAGTATGTCATTCCTGAACAAGGTAGAAAATGGGTGTACAACACACTCAATGCTGCTTGGAGGCTTCACAAAAGTCGTTTTAAGACCAAGTACTATACCAGCCTTGAAACTGACGCGGAGAGGTTGGAAAAAAGGCCTCAAGAAATTTCACTAGAGGACTTTAAACTGCTCCTGGCATACTGGGGAGATGATGGTATTATATCTACTATGTTGGATGCTAATTTAATTACATTTAATTAGCATGCTATTTAAAAAATTATGTAATCTGCATAATCTATGTTCTGCCTGATTTACAAGGATAACTACAAGATTAATGTAAATTTTATTATTTTTCTCTTTTATTTTCTAGAAACTGGCAAGGAACAATACTGCCCGTCGTAGTAATTTAACTGAGACACACACTATGGGCCCAAAAACACTAGCACAAGTTCGGGAGGAGATGGTATATATCATTATCTTATAATATACTGTGAAAGTGAATTTTGGATAACAGTACATGTCCATTAATTGATCATTTTCAGATGCAATTGATGCCCATTAACTTCTACTGAATTCAAATTGAGCTAAATTGTTTTCCTTTTCTTCAATAATTGCAGAAAAAGAAAAGCCCCGACCTTGCCTCGCCAACAGATGCGGAAGTGTTTCTGGAAACCCGTAAGCGAAAACCCGGGCAAGAGTACAAGTCAAATACTGAAAAAGTGGAAAAAAGAATGGTAAGGACATTTCAAGTAGTATTAAATCTATCTTCATAATTCATTTTATAATCTGGTGTATCATTTTCTTGTAGACCGCGATCAAGAAACTAGTTACTTCTGGACAAGAAGTTGAAGCAAATTTAATGGTTAGCGGCGACAAGGAACATTCACGTGATTGGCTAGTAGGAAGAGCCGGTACAAAGGAAACTGGTCAATGCTCTGGTTCGGCAGCAATTCCTACGGAACAATATGTGCAGGAGTTGACCACAAAGATCAAGCATGACTTAGAAATTGAACTGGAAGCCAAAGTTAACCGCAAAGTGCAGGAAAATTTAACTTGGGTACTGAAAAAACTAGGGGATGCAAATCCTGATCTAAAATTAAATATCGGGGACTTTTGTGCTACGGTGTCCAGTGATCAAGATGACAACGGCACTCCTGTGACTCAAGGAGGGGCCACATCATAGTCCTGTTATTCTGCTATTATCTAGAACTATTAAGAGTTGGCTATTTTGAACTTAATCTATGTAGTATGGCAGATTTGTTATTGTCTTAAGCCATTGAAAGATTCAGTACTTAGCTATTTTGTTGGTTGTTGGGATTGGTAGTTAGTTGGATTTTGTGACTGTTGGTTTGGTAGAAGATTATGACAGGGTTGCTTTGTTGGTTGATGGCTTGTTTAATTAGGAAGGGATTTATGAATGTCCAAAACTGCTATTGCAAAATTTTTATAAAAAGTGTTGCATTTTACTTTTTCCAGTGTTGCAATTTTGAATTTATTTAGTGTTTCATATATCATTTATCAGTGTTGCCAGTGTTGCATATTACAATATTTAGTGTTGCAAAAGCTATGTGGGACCCACTAAAAATTCGGATCATGTGGGGCCCAACTATGACGTGGCAAGTGACTCATCAATGACATGGCAAGTGACTCATCAATGACGTGGCAGATGGACCCAGCTTACGTGCCAGGTGACGTGTCAGGAGGGACCCAGCTGACGTGGCAGATGAAGTGGGACCCACCTTTGTTGCGTGTCCATCTTTAGGGGCAACACCAATAAGTGTTGCCTTTATGAAATTGTGGTGTTGCATTATAGGTATAATGCAATGGATAGTCGTGTTGCATTAGATAGCCATAAGCGTTGCCTTATAGGTCAAAGGCAAGGCTCGCATATGCAACGCTCAGGAAGTGTTGCATATCTCGATTTCGTGCCTAAGGCAACACCATTTGGGGTATAAGGCAACACTCCTGAGCGTTGCATATGAGCACTTATGGCGTAGTGATAGTATTGAAGATAATGAGGCAAAAAAGACTTTGCTTGCGATTATTCGGGCAAGATGGCCTTTGGGTAAATACACGTTTAGTGACATAGACGCGGCTTACCCAAAGTGGCTCGGTCTAAGGGTTGAGGAGTTTCTCGTAAGTACATTTTTGTTTACATAATATGTTATTGATTTTGTTGGTAATTGGTTTGATTATTCAATTTTAATCCTTGTACTTGTTGATATTACGTAGAAATATTATAGGCAATTGAAAGGTCAAAGCCGTTCACAAGCCAAAGCTATCATTGAAGATCACATAAAGGTCACAATCAAAAGGACCATGAATGAATTGAAGAGGAGGATCGAGAGGAAGTCAAGGGAGGAAGGGGTTTCGAAGTTGGCTTTGAAACCGGAATATTGGAATATCATTTTTTGGAAAGATCTTCTCAAGTATTGGGACACGGATGAAGGCCATTTGCATAGGTCGGAAGTTGGAGCTGCTAATCGGCAACGCGTGGAAAGGTTGCATAGCGCGGGTGCTCGCGCTCCTTCAACCGTGTGCACGAGGTAGTAATATTTTTAATATGCAAACACACACACACATTTTGTTTTTACCTTATAATTATATAATATATAATATGATAATGCAAATGCTAATATAAGTTATTTTGTGGTATAATTCAAGAACATGAAAAATAAATTGTCTAAAAGTCCGACAAAGCTTGAGGTGTGGGATGAATGCCACACAAGGATCGGCTCCACTCCCGAGAGCCGAATATATACTACCCCCACCGCTATGCGCATTGCGGTAATCTTCTAATTTTAGCACTTTAATTAATTGTTTATATCATTAATTGTTTAATTAATTGTGAGAAATGTGTAGGAACGATATGCCTCGATTCTTGATCATATGCCGGTGGAGGTTACTCAAACGGGGGAGCGGGATGAGCCTTGGGATTGGTGGATGGAAGCAATGGAGGTTCCTCAAGGCGAGAGGCCAAAAAAGAATTATGTTGTGGGGTTCCCCAAAGCTCGAGCTAGTGATTTGATCCCAACACTAGCCACACGCTATAGGGATTCCACCGTGGCGGCGCCGGATCATCTTCATCCACTCCAACACAAAATCCAGTGGTTCTTGATTCCATCTTCCTCCCGATTGTCCGCAATGTGCTCAATGAAATCCGTGCCAATCCTCTGCAATTTGCTCGTCGCCTATCGGATGAGGAGATAACAACCTTTGCACGCACAGCCATCGAGGCGTCCGATCCAGCCGCTGACCCGGCTCGGAGGGCGGAATGGAATAACCTTCTTGGCGGCGAGGTTGTGCACATTGTAGGGACATTGCTCGAGGATATACTCCAAAAAATGGATGTTCGTGCTAAAATGGTAATACACTTATGACTTAATGCTTTGTTTTTTGTTTTTGGTTGATATGTAAATATGAATGCAACTGCGCAAGAGGGAGAGAAAGATTACACGGATGTGGACGAGGAGACGGATGAAAACACGGAAGATGAGGGTGAAGGCAAAGCCGGTGGCGAAGGCGGTGGGGAAGGCGGTGGGGAAGGCGGTGGTGAAGGCGGTGGCGAAGATGGTGGCGACGGCGGTGGTGAATCATCTGATGTTTCATTGACCGATTAGTGTAATTTATATTTTAATTTTAACGGATGGTATATATTAAGACAGTGGTTGGATTTGGATTGTGAATGTTTGGGTTTTGAATTGTTTGAATGTTTGGATTTGGATTTGTAATTAGTATGTTTGGATTTTGAATTGTTTGGATTTGGATTTGTAATTAGAATGTTTGGATTTGGTTTAATTAGAATTGTTTCGTTTAATTTTGTTGTTGGTATTTTGTGATGTTTGGTTGTTTAGGATGCTTGGTTTGATTGTTTGGTTGGTATGGTTTTGGTACAGGGAATTGATTGGAAACTGCAGATTCTGCTGCAATTTTTTTAAAAATTCACCCTGCAAAACCGACCGAATGGTCCCAAAACCGACCACTTTTTACCATATTGATGCCAGAAAACCGACCGCATTCAACTATAACCGACCGCGCTCATTACATAAAACCCAGAAAACCGACCGTCTTCATCAGGAGTCGGTCGGTTATGAGACGGTCGCTTATGTGAATCAGGGTGGCCTTCTGCCACAAAGCCGACCGACTCATAATTGACCGCACATAACCGACCGTGGCAGAAGGTTGACTGCGGTCGGTTTTGTGTCAAAGTCAACTCAGATAAAAAGGCACATAACCGACCACTTCAGTCGGTCGGTTTTACCAGTCGCTTCTGACGTGGTGTGACACCTGTTGCCACGTGGTGACAGGTGGCATCAAGTGGGGCCACTTTTCTGGGAACAAAACAGCACATAACTGACCACTTACTTGGTCGGTTTTAAGGTTTAAACCCGACCAATTCACGTAACCGACCAGGGTTTAACCGACCAGCCATATCGGTCGGTTTTAGGCTTATAACCGACTGATATTGTTCATAACCGACCGATTCTCTCGGTCGGTTATGTCCTGTTTTCGCGTAGTGTAATATGCATATTCGGGATTTCATTTAGATCTGCGACACTTTCAAGTTCAATGGTGTTACTGACGAGGCCATCAAATTGAGGCTATTCCCATTTTCTCTGAGGGATAAAGCTAAGGGATGGTTGCATTCTCTTCCTGCAGGATCTATTAAGACATGGGAGGATTTGGCTCAGAAATTTCTTACTAAGTTCTTCCCTATGGCCAAAACAGCTGCAATCGGGAATGCTATCACTCAATTTTCTCAGCTGTCTGGTGAAACTTTATGTGAAGCGTGGGAACGCTACAAGGAGATGCTTCGAAAGTGCCCACATCATGGGATGCCTGATTGGATGGTTATTAATTGCTTCTATAATGGCTTGGGTCCTCAATCGAGGCCAATGCTCGATGCAGCATCAGGTGGAGCTCTATGGGCTAAGAGCTATGATGAGGCTTATGAGTTGATCGAGATGATGGCTGCGAATGAATATCAGAATCCTACTCAGCGTCTTCATCAGGGCAAAGCAGCAGGAATTCTAGATGTTGATGCTACTACAGCTTTGACTACTCAGGTTAAGGCTCTTACTATGAAGGTGGATTCTTTGGCAAATTTGGGAAATCAGCAGCCACCTTCAGTTTGCGAACTTTGTGCTGGTGCACATTCTTCTAATCAGTGTGCTATATCTAGTGAATCCGCTCAGTTTGTGAGCAACTTCCAGAGGCCTCAATAGCCAGCTCCTGCCACTTATCATCTCAATAGTCGGAATCATCCGAATTTCAGCTGGAGCAACAATCAGAACTTCATGCCACAACAGCAGCAACAGTTTCAGCAGCAAGGAGCTAGACCTTTCAACCCTTCTAGTTTTCAACAACAGTTTGCACCGAAACAGCAATTCCATCCACCTGGATTCCAGCAACAAAATCATGGGGTGGCTGGACAGTCTTCCAATGAAAGATCTGAATGGGAAGAGATGAAATTAATGATTAAAAGACAAGTGGTGTCAATCAAGACTTTGGAGAACCAGATTAGGCAGATTGCTAACGCGTTTATAAACCAACCACAAGGAACTCTTCCTAGTGATACCAAAGCCAATCTAGGTAAGAAGGAAGTGAAAGAACAGGTGCAGGCAGTCACTTTGAGATCCAGAAAGGTTACGAAGGATAAAGACTCAGCAACAGAGCAAGGCAAAGAGGAGAGTGATCCACAGGTTGAAACACCCGTACTCTCACCTAAGTCTGATAGTGGAAAAACTATTATTGATGCTGATAAGAATGAAATCAACGAGGAAGCAAGCAAGGAATCAGCCGAGAAGTCTAGTCCGAAAGCTGATATTGGGGTCAAGCAAGTATATCCACCGCCCCCTTTTCCGAAGAGACTTCAGAAGCATAAGCTCGACAAACAATTCGCTAAATTTCTAAAGGTTTTCAAGAAACTACAAATCAACATACCTTTTGCGGAGGCTCTAGAACAAATGCCGAGTTATGCTAAATTCATGAAAGGTATTCTATCTCGGAAACTCAAACTTGAGGAATTGGAGACTGTGGCTTTGACCGAGGAGTGTAGTGCTGTGTTGCAGCAGAAATTGCCCCCGAAGCTGAAAGATCCGGGAAGTTTCACAATCCCGTGTACTATTGGGCAATTGTCATTCGACAAGTGTTTATGTGATTTGGGAGCTAGCATCAATCTGATGCTCTTGTCTATTTTCATGCAACTTGGTCTTCCGAAGCTGAAACCTACTAATATGTCTTTGCAACTGGCTGATCGTTCGATTACATATCCAAGGGGAATAGTTGAAGATGTATTGGTAAAAGTGGATAAGCTAATCTTCCCTGCTGAATTTGTCATTCTTGACTTTGAGGAAGATAAGAAGATTCCCATCATCTTGGGAAGACCATTCCTTGCGACGGGGCGGACGTTGATTGATGTACAGAAGGATGAACTCACAATGAGAGTTCAAGATCAAATGGTCACTTTCAACGTGTTCAATGCCATAAAACTTCCATCAGATGAGGAGGAATGCTTTATAGTGGATGTGCTCGAGGCTTCAGCTCATTCGGAAATTGACAACAGGCTGAAAACTAACATTTTGGAAAGGGTTCTATCAGGTGACTCAGAATTCGGAGATGAGGAGGAGGAAGAACACCTTCAATACTTAAATGCTTCTCCTTGGAGAAGACGGATGGATCCTCCAATTGAATCTCTTGGGTTATCGGAGTTGAAAGATTCTCATGAACGGATGAAACCCTCTATTGTTGAAGCTCCTAAACTTGAGCTTAAGCAACTTCCCGAACACCTAAGGTATGCCTTTCTTGGTGAAGCTTCTACATTACCTGTAATTATTGCATCTAACCTTTCAGGTATCGAGGAAGAAAAGCTTTTGAAAATTCTTAGGGAGTTCAAATCAGCCATTGGATGGACTATTACAGATATCAAGGGAATCAGCCCTTCCTATTGTCAACACAAAATTATGATCAAGGAGGGTAGTAAACCCACTGTTGAGCATCAGAGAAGACTCAATCCAATCATGAAAGAAGTGGTGAAGAAGGAGATTCTTAAGTGGCTTGATGCTGGCATTATTTATCCAATCTCAGATAGTTCTTAAGTGAGCCCTGTTCAGTGTGTGCCTAAGAAAGGAGGCATGACCGTGGTAGCTAATGAGAAGAATGAGCTCATTCCGACTCGAACAGTTACAGGTTGGAGAATATGCATGGATTATCAGAAGCTCAATAAAGCCACCAGAAAAGATCACTTTCCGTTGCCTTTCATTGATCAGATGCTTGATAGGTTGGCCGGTCATGAGTACTATTGTCTTCTTGATGGGTATTAAGGGTATAATCAGATTTGTATCGCACCAGAGGATCAGGAGAAGAATACTTTCACTTGCCCTTTTGGCACATTTGCTTTCCGTCGTCTTTCTCTTGGACTTTGTGGTGCACCAGCAACTTTTCAGAGATGCATGATGGCTATTTTCTCCGAGATGATTGGTACCAATGTTGAGGTGTTCATGGATGACTTATCTGTGTTCGGTTATCCTTATGATGAATGCTTGAGCAACTTGACGATGGTGCTAAAAAGGTGTGTGGAAACTAATCTCGTTCTTAATTGGGAAAAATGCCACTTCATGGTTCAAGAAGGCATCATTCTTGGGCTTAAAGTTTCTAACAAGGGTCTTGAGGTAGATAAAGCTAAGGTGGAGACAATTGAAAATCTTCCTCCACCAATCTCAGTAAAGGGGATCCGGAGTTTTCTTGGTCACGCGGGGTTCAATCGACGGTTCATCAAGGATTTCTCTATAAACACCAAACCCTTGTGCAACTTGCTAGAAAAGGATGTGCCCTTTAAATTTGATGAAGAGTGCTTGGCTGCATTCGAAACTCTCAAGAAGAAATTAACTACAGCACCTGTCATTACTGCACCTGATTGGAATGAGCCGTTCGAGATGATGTGTGATGCTAGTGACTTTGCAGTGGGAGTCGTGCTTGGTCAGAGGAAGAGTAACATATTTCACTTGATTTACTATGCTAGTAAGACTCTCAATGGTGCTCAGCTGAATTACACTACCACAGAGAAGGAACTACTGGCTATTGTTTATGGATTCGAGAAATTCAAGTCTTATTTGCTAGGGACGAAGGTGTTGGTTTACACCGATCATGCTGCCATTCGGTATCTGGTGTCGAAGAAAGACTCGAAGCCTCGTTTGATTCGTTGGGTTCTTTTGCTTCAAGAATTCGAGTTGGAGATCAAGGATAGGAAAGGTACTGAAAATCAGGTGGCTGATCATCTCTCCCGGTTGGAAGATGAAGCGCGAGCATCCAAAGACACCACGTTAATCAACGAGTCATTTCTTGATGAGCAACTATATGGGGTCCAAGAGGAAGAGCCATGGTTTGCGGATATAGTGAATTATCTTGTGAGTAATATCATTCCTCCCGATTTGTCTTATGCTCAAAAGAAAAAGTTCCTTCCTGAGGCGAAGTGGTATCGTTGGGATGAGCCATTCTTGTTTTAGCAAGGTTCAGATCAAATTATCAGAAGGTGCATTCTATACAGTGAGATTGAAGGAATTTTGCAAGCTTACCACGACTCTACTTATGGAGGACATTATGGAGGATAGAAGACAGCTACTCGTATTCTGCAGGCGGGTTTCTTTTGGCCTACGCTCTTTAAGGACGCTATCAGTTTGTGTTGAAGTGCGATCGTTGTCAAAGGGTTGGTAATATCTCTCGTAGAGACGAAATGCCCCTTAATGTACTTCTTGAGGTTGAAATCTTTGATGTTTGGGGTATAGACTTCATGTGACCCTTTATCTCGTCTTGCAATAATCTCTACATTCTTCTTGCTGTGGATTACGTGTATAAATGGGTTGAAGTCAAGGCTTTACCAACCAACACAGTTGCAGTAGTCATCAGTTTCCTTCAGAAGAACATATTCACTCGTTTTGGTACTCCTCAAGTTATAATCAGTGATGAGGGATCACACTTTTGCAATCGCAAGTTCACAGCGCTGATGGAATGGTTTGGTATCAATCATAGAGTTGCTACTGCTTATCAGCCTAAAACGAATGGGCAAGCTGAGGTATCTAATCGTGAAATCAAGCGAATCTTATAGAAAGTTGTGAGTCCTTCGAGGAAAGATTGGGTGTTGAAGCTTGATGAGGCCGTCTGGGCCTATAGAACGGCTTATAAGACTCCATTGGGGATGTCTCCTTTTCAGTTGGTTTATGAGAAGGCATGTCATTTGCCTGCGGAGTTAGAGCATAAAGCATATTGGGCTTTGAAGAAATTGAACTTTGATATGACAGCTGCTGGTGAGAAAAGAATGCTTCAAATTAATGAACTCGACGAGTTTAGGCTTCAGGCGTATGAGAACAATAAGCTTTACACAGAAAAAGTCCAGAGATGGCATGATAGGAAGTTGGTGCAAAAGGAGTTCTTCATTGGCCAACAAGTTCTACTTTATAATTCTCGTCTCAGACTCTTTCCGGGGAAGTTGAAATCGAGATGGTCTGGTCCTTTCACAATTAAAATGGTGTTTCCACATGGAGCAATTGAAATATTTGAGACAACACCGGATAAAGCATTTAAAGTGAATGGTCAGAGATTGAAGCCATATTTCGGAGGAACGGTGAATCGCGAGTTGGTAAGCCTCGTTCTTTCTACTATTTAATTCGTGGGGCTTCACGTCAAGCTAATGACATTAAACAAGCGCTTTGTGGGAGGCAACCCACGCGTTTTCACGTTTTACTTCTTTAAAAAAAGGGAGTTGGGGTGAAAACACACTGACGGAATGGGGCGGGCGCGCCAGCACGGGGCGGCCGCGCCAAACCGCTAGTGTGCAAACACCAAGCCAAGGCGCCCAGGAACTGCGTTCTCCGCGCGCCCGCGCCACGCGCAGCACACCCGCGCGCGAGCGGCGCGCCTGCGCCGTGGCGGGGCACCCGCGCGAGAATGGCAGCAGATTTTACAAAAATAAAATAAAATTTTGCTTGTTTTCTTTCACACAAAACCCATCTTGTTTTTTCTCTTTTCCCGGGCCTCTTTACACTCTTCCTAACTATTAAACCCCCCCAAATCAATCCAAATCATACCCCAACTCCATCTCTTCCAATTCACAACTATACTTACATATACATATATACAACTCCATACACTCCTACAATCCCAATCTCTCCTCTTTACACAAACCCACTTGCTCCCAATCCAATTCAAATACTCATCCATATACATACACCTTTAAACACAATCCAACACCACTTTCCTCTCTTTTCACAAAATCTCTCAACTTCTCTACCACCACACTCACATTCAATTCCATGGCACCCAAGAGAGCTAGGCGATCCGAGAGTAGTAGTGCCCGGGCCACATCCACGGATTCATCGAGTTTAGGTGTTGAGGTTGTTAAGTTCACAACTCCGGAGGCTCAAGAGGAGTTTACTCGGCTTATGGGTAAGCCAATTGCTAAGGAGAGGGGTTTCTTGCCTTCACCGGGTGATGGTAGGTTGGTAGAGATGATTCGAAATAGGGGGTGGGAGTCGTTTTGTGAGGCGCCGGAACCGGTGCCGATGAGTATTGTAAGGGAGTTTTATGCCAATGCCCGATCGGATCGGAACGGGTATTCGGTAGTTCGGGGGTTGACTGTGGATTACACCTTGGAGACAATCCAATGACTTATAGGGGGTACAGAGATGGAGCCAACTCAGGATGATTGGGTGCGAAAGAACAAGAAGAACATGGATTTGGACCAGATTGTTTATGAGTTGTGTATTCTGGGTACCACATGGAAGCGCAACCCGGCCACTAATGTGCGCGTCTCTTTCCTTGCATCCACTATGAACAGGTACGCCCGAGCTTGGAACCTGTTTATCTGTGCTAGTCTTATGCCATCAGGACACCATCATGATGTCACTGTCGATCGTGCGATATTGCTGTTTGGAATTTTGAGTGGTGAGTATGTGGATATTGCATATGTCATCCACCAGAGCATTCTGAGGTTTCTGAGGAGTCGCACCAGTGGGGCTATACCTCATGCGACGATAGTGACTAAGTTATGTACTGCAGTGGGTGTTCGTTGGTTGGCTGATGAGCAGTTGTAGATGCCGAGTGCTGCTATTGATCATGCTATTATAGAGCGGCTACCTGAGTGGGATGGTGGTATACCCAGCTTTGGGGGTTGGGTTATAGGGATGCTAGTGGTAGACGGATGAGGGCGCCACCTCCAACTTCACCAGATCGAGCGCCGGGTTCACCAGTTCGAGATAGAGCGGGCCCTTCTCGGCCCGTGGAGCGCGCTGGTATGGGAAGCAGTGGTTTCAGTAATTCGCAGTATAGGCGGCTCGCGAGGGTATGGATACTATGCATGATATGCATAGCCGTTTTGCTAGGGATTTGACAAAGGCTTTGGGGACTGCTTTCCGTGCTACGGGCGTAGACGTTGAGTGGCCTGTGTTCGGTGCTGACATGATTTATCCTCCAGCTGACTCTTCATCCGATGAGGGTGAGGAGAGTGATCGTTCCGACTCCATCTAGGTACATTCGATCCTTTTTATCACCTTCAATGAGGACATTGAAGATTTTAAGTTTGGGGGTGGTAATCTAAGGACCAGTAGTAGTGGGTGTTCATATAGATTGCATGATGCATATAGTTTAGAGTATTATCTATCTCATATAGTGCATGTTAGTAGTTTTTTAGTTTTTTTTATATACATATGCTTGTGTTTAGTATGTGTTAGTAGTTCATATCTTCATATAGTTGCATTTGCATGAATCATGAAAGTTGTTTTCTAAGTTGATGTCCTATCATGAGTGTATGTGCATAATTCTTGGCTAGTAGTCTTTATCATATGTGATGCCTTGTTACTTGGAGACTACTTGTGTGGAAATTGTAATTACACATAGGCTCTAGAAATAAGACTTAGACTAACTTATTTCTTGAGTCCTTGCTTTGAGTCGGGCGTAGAATTTTGATTATTCCCTTTTTTGAACTTAGAGTTTGTAAATCTTAAGTTTGGGGGAGTTAAGGGATGAATAGGCCTTTCTAAAAAAAAAGAGAATAAAAATTATCAGGTACTCCTTTGAGATCAGTGGGTGGATTGCAATGTCATGTGAAAGGGACGATCCATGTACTTGTGCTGGTACTAAGTGCAAATGTATTAGAATAAGCAAATTCTTGGTGACTTTTCACAACCCTTGATTACTGGAGAATTACTTGATTAAAAAAAAGGAATAATAAATTAGTGAAGTCGAATGGCGGTCGTGACTCACTTACACTGAGAAGCATCACAACCTTAGACTTAGCAAAAAAAAGAAAAAAAATAGAAAAAATAGGAGAGGCATAGGAATTCTTTGGTGATCCTAAATTGTATTTGACTCTTTAGTAAAGAAGTGTTTAAATCTTATTCTGATTAACGGCTCATAGTGAGGACTCTGTTGATGTTTGATAGTCTTGTTTTGTTTCACTAGAGAGCATGCTAGCACACATGATGCACTTCACACTTGTAGTGGAAGAGAACATGGCTAATATGTGAAAGAGATGAATGCCGAGAATGTTGCATATTCTGAGGATTCTATGTTAACAAGGATTACACTTCATGATTCGCTTAGATGTAGGCATTTAGTTGCATTCATGCATTGCATTAGTAGTGTTTGTGTGTGTGTCTATGCTTGAGGACAAGCATCGGTTTAAGTTTGGGGGTGTGATAAGTGGATTTTATATCCACATGGAACCCTTCGTTTCGGCTTAAATCGATGATCTGGCCTCAAGTTTTTGATGTTTTTGATATATTTTAGTGTTGTGATGTGTAGGTTTCTTGGGAGGAGGACGAAGAGGAGAATCATAGCTTTCATTGAAAAAAAACAGCGAAGCAATCAGATGCGCGAGTCAAAAGTTATGGACAAAGAAGCGGGCTGCTGAGTTGGGGCACCCGCCCCGCTGTGGCGCACCCGCCCCACCGTGGCACACCCGCCCCACAATCTGGGCGCGAATTTAGGCCCGTTTTGGCCGTTTCTGATCCGTTTGAAGGCCCGTTCGGTGGGGAAGTTAAAGGAAGGCTTGGGGGACTTAAAACATAACCTAGAAACATTCTAAGGAGCTCATGACGGCTACGGAGAAGATCAAGATCGAATTTCATACTTTTTACTTTTGTAATTCTTCGAAGTAGGTGTAACTTTGGATGCTCGTTTCGGATTTGTTTCTTAACACTTATTATAGTACTTTGAGTTTGTTTTTCCTATTCCGTACCATGTTTACTCTTATTCCCATGATGATGAGAAGTTCGATTATGAACTAATCATTATCGTGGGATTCTAGCGGATTTATATATGGATTTCAGTAGTTGATTTGACTTTATTATTTGTGTGATGAATGTTGATTTCTTTGTATTGGTTGTGCTTATTCTTCTTGGATGCGTAGCTAACATCTTAGATTGTTTGTTAATCTTTATTGAAGCGACAGTGGATATATTGATTTAGAACTTGCCATGCGAACATAGGATTATGTATTCGATATACATGATTAGTGGTGTGATTTTAACCATCTTGCATCGCCCTATGTAATCGTGATAGATAACCTGTTCGTCAACCGTTATGTTTTCAAATTCTATAGACATATAGGGTCTAAGCATAATTGGTGTCTGTTTACCTTCTATCTTAATTGTGGATGTGTAGCAGTATGGTGCACGTATAACGACAGTTAGCGTGTATCAGTTTCGTGTTATCTGATTAGTTATCAACCATCACATATCGATAAGGCATAACTCTGAATGAAGTATATAATGAAGTTAGAATCCCATGTTTTATTCTCATAAGTAATCTAGTTTAATCACTTAGTTTAATATTCGTAGTTCAGTAATTCGATTCTATTAGTTAATTTAGATAAAAACCAACCAACTTGTTAATTGTCTGAGCATTGGATAATAATCATACATTGGTGCATAAGTGCATATTTCTGAATACACCAATCTCTGTGGGAACAAACTGAATTTGATTCTATACTACTTGTGACCACGTACGCTTGCGTGATTTTGTGCGAACAGCGCGATACTTCGAAATCTCATTGATTTTTTTGGTGGGATATTAAAAAACTTAAAATACACTTAGCCATCCCCACAAAATCTATAATTTTAAGAAATCCAAAAAATCCATTACCATTCAGATTTTAATAGATTTTAAATAGTTTTCAATTGAATACCACAGTATCTTTAAGCATAATTTGTAATACTAATTGAATACCACAAGATTTTGTAGAATAATTTAAAATCTCAATTGAATATCCTAAGATTTTAAAACATTTTAAATAATTCCAATTGAATTCTCTCTTATTTCATTAATGAAAAAAAATCCTTTAAAATCACAATCGAATACACCCCTTTAAAGTATATAATACTCGTCCTAAAATATTCAAATATACGTACTCTATCAAAAGAAAAATAACAATGAACAAAAACATATATTTGATATCCACCCAAAGAACAAAAATCTGGCGGTGTATTCAATTCGGTTGACATTTTAATGTATTGTTGTTAATATTTGTATTTTAATGGATTGCATGTGATTTTGATTTTGTGCGCATTTTTGATAAAATGTCATAGAATAGAGTTGATAGATTCTTTAGGATTCAAGCAGAATGCTTCCTAATCTCATTAAATGGTTATTCAGATCCAATAAATTTAAATGATATTTATTCTATGAGATATGTTGGGTTCTTTTTTGTCAGTATTGTTTTATAAGTTATAGAGCTCTATCATGCACAACATCAAAAACACCTTTAAAAGATTATGTTGTTCTGCACTCACCGTATTGGCTAACTTACGTCGTTCTGCACACCTTTAAAAGATTATGTTGTTCAGCACTCACTGTATTACTTAAATTATGTTGTTCTGCACTCTCTTGAAATTAGTCTCAGTTACAAAAGAGTTTTGATTATAACGGCCGATCGTGAAGGATATACTCTCGAAATTAGAGGACTCTAATTTAAAACACAAGAAGAGGAATGTTTAGATACATGACAGTGTTTTTTATTCTTAAAATTCTACTTTTTATTTTGAGCAATCATTGCCATTAATTATATTTATAATCTAAGGGTGGTTTTTGTGCTCTACAAAGACTCCAAAAATTGTGTACTCCACAATTTTCGAGAACTTACCGTTGTTCAAATGCGGCTTATGAATACATAATTTAACGAATAATGTGGAGCTCCTCCCTGCCTCCCTGGAGCTGTAGATATTGGGCTTGTTAAACCATGTTGGTTTGAATTACTCATCACTGCGAAAATGTTATTGCTGTGAACTAAACAATAAAAGAGATAAGTATATATAGGGTGTTGCACTAGGAGGCGAGCAATTTATAGATGTTCATGATAAACCTCTCTGATAGCAATATGAGCTGTAATTTGTGATTTTTATTGTTTATATGAGTTTAAAAAGATAATAAGGGATATGAGATTTCACAGTTAGTGAATAAAACAGCTGTGTTGATGGAATTTATAGCTAGGGACAATCTTTTGCATTTTTTTTTCACATATATAATCTTTCCACTCATTCAGTGATAGAAGAGATATACATGTGCTGAATTCTTAATAAACAATTTAGGAATTTTCATAGAATATAACAGATTTTGATTCTATGGAAAATCTGGTCATGTATTTGGTTGAGATTTTAATTGATAGTTTTTAATATATGGATTTTAATTGATTGTATTTGATTTTGATTTTATGTCGGTTTTGATAAAATGTCATAGAGTTGATATATATTATTTAGGATTTAAGCACAATACTACAAAATCTCATTGATTTCAGTGTGATTTCAAAAAACTTAAACACTAATCAATCCCACAAAATTCATAATTTTATTTAATCCAAAAGAATCCATCAGCCTTCAGATTTTAATAGATTTTAAACGATCCCAATTAAATATCATAGGATTTTTAAGCGTAATTTGAAATCCTAATTGAATACCCCCAGATTTTGTAGCATAATTTAAAATTCCAATTGAATATTCTAATATTTTAATAGATTATAAATAATCCCAATTGAATACACTCGGATTTCATGAATGAAAAAAAATCTTTTAAAATCCTAAACGAATACACCACCTTAAAGTATAATATTCGTCCTAAAATATTCAAGTATACTCTAAAGAAATCTCGTAGATTATGTTGGGAAAAAGAAAAATAACAATAAAGAAAATCATATATTTGATATCCACCCAAAGAATTCAAGTATACAATATACTCGATCAAAATCTCGTAGATTATACTCCACAAAGGAAAAATAATTATGGAGAGATAATAACCCCAAATTCTCAGGTACATAATTATTATTTAATAACTTTATTTTTTAATTGTACAAAAAATTACTATTTATGAATAGGCACGAGTAATAGTGAAATTGACACTATAACTCTTTGATTAAAGTTATTGCGAGGCAATAAATATTTTATTATTTATTTTAAGTACGATGGCGAGGAAATAAAAGGTGCGTGCGATAATATTTTTTTATTATTGATGAGATTACGAGATACACAATAATATATATGTGTGTGTGTGTGTGTGTATATATATATATATATATACATTGAGGGTGGCTAATTGGATTATTTCTAAATTAATAATGGTATCAAAAATCTAAATATTTAGATAGTCGCACGCATAAATTATATGTTTTATTTTCTCTATAGAGCCACTATAGATTGTCATTAAAATTATTTACTACAACTATTAAGTAGTAAGAATAAAAAGTGAAAAATGAGTATTATTATATATAAATAAATAATATACATCGGAAATGAAAGAATAGTGTTAGATAACCACATAATCATAAAATAATTTTTATTTTTCTTTGTTAATGTTAGTTTCAAGGGAGTGATTAATGGGTAACAATTCCCCATCATCATGTAGAACCTAATACACTAAGAGATTTAGAAGACACGTTAGCCTCTTGAGATCGTCCTTTATATATTCATATATATATATATATATATATATATATATATATATATATATGTGTGTGTGTATGAATGCATTACGTGGACTAAATATATACTTGTGTTTTTATAAGAATCAACATAGTGAGTTAAAGCTTTCAATTTCTGTCTTTATAGATACCTAACCCAATTGATAAAGTTCAATAATTAATAGCAAGACCTTTCAATAACTGCGGTGAATTTCAAAATTTCAAAACACTAATCAATAAGAAGTGAAATCCTCACTTTCTTTCACTCAGCAAGTACATCACTAATACTTTTGTAGAAACGGCAAGTACAAGCGTCACAACACTTGCTGCTTTCATGTGTGAGACAATCCTTCCTCCCATAAAATTAGCGGCAGCATCTGCAAATTGATCACATGGAAACAACTAATAATGTGTCCAGAAGCAGCATTAAAACAACTGTAAGTCCCAGAAATATGTGTCCCTGGCTAGTAAGCAGAGTTATAGAAATCATGAAATGCTGTGCAAATTGCACCACATAACTTATGACATCAAATCCATTGGGGATTTCAAGAATGACTGGTTCCTTTACAGAATATTTGCTGATGGCATTCATTAGGGATTTAGTCGTGTGATGCTTAAGGATACAAGCTCCCCACAGTCTCCTGCCATCTGCATTCATGAGAACACCAACCCCGTCCGAGTTGCCATTTGGAAGAGGACCTTCTGATGAAAAGTGGTGAACATTTATCTTGACACAATTTTCTTTGGGAGGAACTCATGCAACATTCATAATTATGATCGAGATGAAGGAATTTTTATTGAGTTGCTACTGCAGAGCTCTTAATATCTATATGAAACTTGTGATTTTGTATATATTCATGCTGAAGATGTACAATGTAATATATATGACCTTACAGATGTTTCTAGAATAATTGCAGATATCAGATTCAATGAATCATAGATGATCTGAATACTATGTTCATGAACATATAATTAAAACAGATCTTACTAGAAAATACTAGAGATACATGAATGTGAAAGTGCATTAATTCCAACACTCCCCCTTAATGCACTTGTTTGACAACTCCAATGCGATCTCGTAGATAGAAGAACTTCTCTTTGGGGAGGGCTTTTGTAAAAATATCAGCGAGTTGTTCTTGAGACTTGCAATACTGTAGTCTAATTTCACCTTCTTCAACTGCATCCCGGATGAAGTGATACTTGATAACTTTTCACTAACAACTAATGGTGTAGAAACAGGCTTGCAATTTGACATATTAAATTTTTCAAGAATACTTTTTGCATACCTCTTTTGTGAGACAAAAATCCCTTCTGCCTTCTGAGTTACTTCGATACCCAAAAAGTAGTGAAGCAGCCCTAAATCACTCATCTCATATGCCTTCATCATGTGTTCTTTAAAGCTTTGCATCATTTTGTCATCGTTTCCTGTAAAGATGAGATCGTCAACATAGAGACACACAATCTGAATATTGCTTCCATTTTTCTTTACAATATAAGGTTGCCTCACTCTTACTTCTTTGAAATCCATTTTTCAAGAGGTAAGTATCAATTTCTTTGTACCAAGTTCGAGGCGATTGTTTTAGACCATAAAGGGCCTTTTTGAGTTTTAATACTTTATTTTCTCCCCCTTCTACCACGAAACCTTGCGGTTGCTCAACATAAATTTCCTCATCCAACTTTCCGTTTAAGAAAGCTGACTTAACATCAAGCTGAGAAATTTTCCATCTCTTTTGTGCTGCAAGAGCAATCAAGGTTCTTATAGTTTCTAGCCTTGCCACATGTGAGAATGTCTCTGAAAAATCAATACCAGCCTTTTGTGTGAACCCTTTAGCGACTAGTCTCGCCTTATGTTTCTGTATTTCTCCATTTTGATTTAACTTAGTCTTGTAAATCCACTTTAGACCGATAATTTCTCTTCCTTCAGGCTTGTCTACGAGCTCCCATGTTTTATTTTTCTCAATCATATGCATTTCTTCTTCCATTACTTGTTGCCATACATCATGCTTCACTGCTTCTTCAAAGGTTTCTGGTTCACCAACTACAAAATTACAGGACTGATAGATGTCGCTTAATCGCCTCCATTTTCTTGGTGGAGATTCATTATCATCCTCCAATTCAGATTCTGAGGTATGAGCTTGTACTTCTCTTTCGCCACTTTCTTCACATTCTTCACTTATTATTGAGGAATTAGGATGACTGATATGGTCCTCTTGTTTTTCTCTCCAATCCGAGGCTGCTTTTTCATCAAATAAAACATCTCTACTAACAATCAGTTTGTTAGTTTTGACATTATAAAGTCTGTATGCTAATTTAGTCTCAAGACTATATCCGATAAAAATGCATTTTGTACTTTTATCATCTAATTTAGTACGCTTCTCTGCTGGAATATGGGCATAACAAACACAACCAAAAATTTTAAATGACTTACAGAAGGTTTTTCACCACTCCATGCTTCCAAAGGTGTCATGTTCTGTACAGCTTTCGTGGGACACCTATTAAGGATATATACAACCGTGTTTGTAGCTTCTGCCCAAAACTTTTTTGGCAGCCCTTTTTCATTCATCATGGATCTGCTCATTTCAATAATGGTTCTATTTTTCCGCTCAGCAACTCCATTTTGCTGCGGACTATATCCAGCTGTTAGTTGCTTCCAAATTCCTTCGTCTTTGCAATATTCTTCAAATTCTTTTGATGTATGTTCTCCTCCTCTATCGCTTCGAATGCACTTTATACTAGAACCTGATTGCTTTTCTACAAGAGCTTTAAATCTCTTGAACACAGTGAAAACTTCTGACTTCTCCTTCAAAAAGTAAATCCAAGTCATTCTTGTAAAATCGTCAATAAAAATGATAAAGTACCTTTGTTGTCCCAAAGATGGAGTCTTCATTGGGCCACAAATATCGGTATGTATAAGCTCTAGACGTTTCCTAGCTCTCCATGACTTCCCTTTAGGAAATGGAATTCTGTGATGTTTTCCCATGATACAACCTTCACAAGGATCCATCTTACTTTGTAATTCCGGTAGTCCGTCCACCATGTTTCTTTGCTTGAGAAGCTTTAATCCCTGAAAGTTCAGGTGACAAAATCTCTTGTGCCAAAGCCATGACTCTTCAACAACATCAGCCTTTAAAGCTTTGTAGTCGAATGTTATAGGCTAGTTTCTGTTGCTCTCCATTTTACTTGAGCAATGGCCTGATTGTTGTTCTTCTTGTCAAAAATCTTGCAAAAGTTATCTTCAAAAACAAGAGAATAACCATGCTCCAGAAGCTGTCCAACACTTAACAAATTTTCCTTCAAATCTGGAACAAGAAGAACATCACGAATATATTTACACCTGATTTTGTTTTGACAGCAATTGTGCCTTTGCCTTCAGCTTCAGCTACTGTCCCATTTCCCATTCTCACCTTTGGATTTAATTGTAGTATCCAGGTGCACAAAAATATTTTCATTTTCACACATATGATTGCTGCAGCCACTATCGAGGAACCAAACATTCTTATCTTCATGGTGACTAGAATGACACGCATAAAATAAACAATCTTCCTCTTTGTTATCCACCTTTTCTTCATTAAAATTTGCTCTTTCCTGAAATTTAAATCTGCAATCTTTCTCGAGGTGACCAAATCTATTACAATAATGACATTGCGGTTTCCTCTTAAACCAGCATTTAGATGTCATATGACTAGTCTTTTTGCAAATTTTGCAGAATAGTTTAGAGTTAAAGCTTGTACCTCTGTCATTGTTTTCTACCTTCTTGTTGCTGTTAAAATATTCATTCTTTTTCCTCCAATCAGCCTTTTCTGCTCCTGATTGTAACCACCCTTCCTTGTAAATGGTTGCGCCTTCACCTTTGTCTTTGACTGAAATGCATTCTCTGTTTGCTCCGTTTGTTTAAATCTTCTCTTTTCATGTGCTTGGAGAGAACCCATCAATTCTATTAATGACAACTTGGTGAGATCTTTAGTTTCTTCAATAACAGCAACAATATTTTCATACTTGTCCGTCAAACTGATAAAGATTTTCTCCACAACATGTTGGTCAGATATGTCATCATCATAAGTTCTCATTTGGTTCACAATTTCCATTACTCGAGCATGATAACTTTGAATATTTTCAGAATCCTTCATTTTTAGATTCTGAAAATCTTTTTTAAGAGCTTGAAGATTGATACTTCTCACCTTCTCATCTCCATGAAATTCAGTCTCGAGGATTTCCCATGCTTCTTTTGCCGTATTTGCCCTTGAAATCCTTGAAAAAATTAGTTTTGTGACACCTATCTGAAGCTTGCTTAGTGCTGTGGCATCTTGGCGACGAAATGCTTCAATTTTCTTTAATTCTGCTTCTGTCAAGCTAGCCTCGTCAGCAGGTTCTGCAAAGCCTTTCTCCACGATATTCCACAAGCCTTCAGCCCGTAGAACAGTCTTTATTTTTATCTTCCAGTAGTCATAATCTTCACCATCAAAGAAGGGAATTAAAGATGACTGGGACTCACCACTAGGAACTGAAGTAGACGCCATACTTAACTTCTTATTTTAATCCCAGTTTGGAATCGAAACACTGCTCTGATGCCAATTTGTAGGAATTTTTTATTGAGTTGCTACTGCAGAGCTCTTAATATCTATATGAAACTTGTGATTTTGTATATATTCATGCTGAAGAAGTACAATGTAATATATATGACCTTACAGATGTTTCTAGAATAATTGTAGATATCAGATTCAATGAATCCATGATCTGAATACTATGTTCATGAAAATATAATTAAATTAAAACAAATCTTACTAGAAAATACTAGAGATACATGAATGTGAAAGTGCATTAATTCCAACATGAGATAGAGATGCAATACAGCCTCCTAATGAGAGTTTATAAAGGGAAAGACCCAGCCATTGTTAAGTCATGACAGTAATACTACAAATCACCCAGGAGTACTAAAGCACACCAATAGGTGATATCTATTCCTAGGACTCGGAGTCTACTGAATGCAAACATATTTTAATTGAAAATGTTGACAATAGATTTATTTTTTAAGTGTGTCCTTTTTGCAGGAATAACTTACTTATTATAGGTTATTTACTTATATTCTATACAAAGAAAAAATACACAGCTTCACGTTGTAGAAACGATCATATTATATATATTTAAGATATATTTTAGTTAACATTATAAATACACATGCACATATAAAACCTCTCATCACTATTAACGAATTTTAATGCATGTAATGTTAAGAATGTTCAATTCCTTTAAAGGGTTCGGGTTCCCAATGTTATGTCATTTACCAATCAATGCTTTTTGTTTCTTTCCGTGGTTGCATTGTGTTTATTTGGTTCTCTAGAATGAACTACATCCTTCTTGATTTTTCTTTTTTTCAAAGCTGCTCCATGATTTATCTGCGAGCTCTCTGCACATTTTCTCTTCTAGAAAATTATTTGAAACATTTCATGTAACTTTAAAAATTATCGAAAATATACATGAAAACATCAATCCATATTATATGGACAAACTTTGGAATCTAATAAGAACATACATTTCAAATCTTCAGGATTAAGAATAGAACACTACACAACAGACGGTACATACGAGCACAAATCTTTGTAAATATGAGAAGAATTTAAAATTTAATGAAGAAATAAAGAGTGATACTAGATTTGTTGTGAAGGTGAGTGCCGAGTAGATAATACCGCAATAGCAGATTTTTAATCGAATGCCTGAACTAAAGTAAATTTAATTAAACAGTGTTTGGAAATTTGACGTGCAACATTGTCACCAAATGATTCGATTCTTGTATGTACATATACAATATTCTACTAA